>NC_063214.1:19124422-19339422 GCF_020740725.1 Corvus hawaiiensis
GGGTCCTATATACTATATATAAAAAAGAAGAAAAAAATAATATGTCCAGTGCAGCAGTAGAACGTTTAATGCTCCCTGGGAGTAAATATCTTAAAAAAAAAAAAAAAAGTTTTACATATAAGATATTTACTCCCAGGGAGCATTAAACGTTCTACTGCTGCTTTTTTTAAAGTTTAAGCTATAAATAAAAATTAAGTTTATTTCTAACATAAAAGTTAGAAATAAACTTAGAGAAAGAGAAAAGCAAAGTAGAAAAGTTAGAGAGAAAGAGAAAAGCAAAGTAGAAGAGTTAGAGGGAAAGAGAAAAGCAAAGTAGAAAAGTTAGAGGGAAAGAGAAAAGCAAAGTAGAAGAGTTAGAGGGAAAGAGAAAAGCAAAGTAGAAGAGTTAGAGGGAAAGAGAAAAGCAAAGTAGAAAAGTTAGAGGGAAAGAGAAAAGCAAAGTAGAAAAGTTAAAGTTAGAGAGAAAGAGAAAAGCAAAGTAGAAGAGTTAGAGGGAAAGAGAAAAGCAAAGTAGAAAAGTGAGAGGGAAAGAGAAAAGCAAAGTAGAAAAGTTAGAGGGAAAGAGAAAAGCAAAGTAGAAGTTAGAGAGAATGAGAAAAGCAAAGTAGAAAAGTTAGAGGGAAAGAGAAAAGCAAAGTAGAACTTAGAGAGAAAGAGAAAAGCAAAGTAGAACTTAGAGAGAAAGAGAAAAGCAAAGTAGAAGTTAGAGAGAACGAGAAAAGCAAAGTAGAAAAGTTAGAGGGAAAGAGAAAAGCAAAGTAGAACTTAGAGAGAACGAGAAAAGCAAAGTAGAACTTAGAGAGAAAGAGAAAAGCAAAGTAGAAAAGTTAGAGAGAAAGAGAAAAGCAAAGTAGAAGGGTTAGTGTTAGAGGGAAAGAGGAAAGCAAAGTAGAAAAGTTAGAGGGAAAGAGAAAAGCAAAGTTGAAAAGTTAGAGGGAAAGGGAAAAGCAAAGCTAAAAGAGTTAGAGAGAAAGAGGAAAGTAAAAGTTGAAAAGTTAAAGTTAGAGAGAAAGAGGAAAGTGAAGCTAAAGAGTTTGAGGGAAAGAGGAAAGTAAAGTTAAAAAGTTAGAGAGAGAGAAAGTAAAGTTAAAGTTAGAGAGAAAGAGAAAAGTAGAGTTGGAGAGAAAAGGAAAGAGAAAAGTAGAGAAGCACAGGAATAAAGACAGAGGAACAAAGAAACAGAGTTAAAGAGAAAAATAGAGAAGGACAGAAACAGAGTTAGCGTAAAAGACAAAAAGAGAGAAACAGAGCAATAAGGAGAAATAGAAAAGCAAAGAAACAGAGTTCTAGAGAAGCAAAGAAATGGCGTCAAAGACAAACAAGGAAATAGTTTAAAAGAAATAGGAAAATAAACCTAGAGAGAAACATAATTGGAGAGAGTGAGAAGAAGAGAAACAGAGACAGAGGTAGAAACAGTGACAAAAAGAAACACAGACACAGAAATCTAGGCAGAGAACAGTAAAGTGAGGAATAGACTAAAAAGTAAAGCAAAGCAAGGAATACAGTGGAAAAATGACTAAACCACACCAAAGAAAGACAGGCGCCGGGGGGGGGGGGGGAGGCTGGGTATCTTTATTAGGGTTCTAGGGTTTATTCAACTTTATTGAATGGATTTTTGTATTTACACTCTAGCAAAACATACAGAAACAGCAATGTATACAAATAAAGTACAAATACAATCCATATACACACTGGTAAAAGTCCAATTTGCATACAGAGGAATACATGGAAATGCAGCAACAAACACAAATACAGACCAATACAGAGCAACACAAGCCAAATACATATCAATAAAATATAACAATTATTCTATTTCTGGAAAACTTGCTACATTTTGTTTTATTGCTAGAGGAAACCCAAAACAACAGCACCACAGGGAGAACATAACAGTCATCCACCACACACACCTCTTTCAGGTTCCACAGAACCCCACCATCACTCTCATCTCGATCACTCTCCTCACCCTGGCCCCTCAGGAACAGGGTTCCCGAGAGCCTCCGAATCGTCCTGCCTGACAAAACCCCGGCCCCGGCACGGTCCGCACCCAAACCTTGGCGATGAACGTCGCCTCGCAGACCGGCCGGGACCGAGGAAAAAAAAACCCAGCCGGGGGGGGAAAAAAAAACAACCCCAGCTGGGGTTTTTTTATTCTAAATTTAAAAGTGTGTTGAAAAACCTGAAAGGCAAAAACCAAACACACAAGGTTAGACACCATCCCACACACACACACACACACTCACACCTCTTTCAGCTTCCCCACAATCCCACCGTCATCTCAACCACTCTCCTCACCCTGGCCCCTCGGGAACAGGGTTCCCGAGAGCCTCCGAATCGTCCTGCCTGACAAAACCCCGGCCCCGGCACGGTCCGCACCCAAACCTTGGCGATGAACGTCGCCTCGCAGACCGGCCGGGACCGAGGGAAAAAAAACCCAGCGGGGGGGAAAAAACAAAACCCCCCCAGCTGGGGTTTTTTTATTCTAAATTTAAAAGTGTGTTGAAAAACTGAAAGGCAAAAACCAAACACACAAGGTTAGACCCAGTCCACACACACACTCTCACAGGCAAACACAAACACATAGGCAGACACAACCTCTCACACACAGATACAGACAGTCACATGCTCTTCAGCTTACACACTGACTGCAGCCATTCATCAAAACACTCCACCAGTGAAGATACTTTGATACATCTTCCCTGGCTGCCGCTCCTCAACGTTGAGCCGTAGATTCTGGGAAAAATCGGTAGCGTCGGTGACCGTGGAGATCCAAAGCTGCCTCGGGACCTGCAGGAAAATGTGAAGTGGTCAGAGAGCGGCCCATGGCTAGGAGTTATCCCCACACCGGGCCCATAAATTTTCTGCCCAAAACCCCATAGAAAATAGATGAACCCTTAAGTTTTATGACTGTTCTACCTAACTGTGACTCTACGTGCCGGGGCGGGGCGGCTACGACCCTAAGCGGCACGCGGACGGGCGGCACCCCAAATTAAAAGTCATCAGGCAAAGGCAACTCAGAGACGCTGGGAGCGAACAGAAATGGACGGATAGGGGCACTTTGGCTAAGTTCGCTAGAGCCAGAAGAGACAGCACAGACTGCAGTTGGCTGCGCTGCAGTTTGAACAGCAGCTTCTTTACGGGAGGCCATCTTGACCAGTCCTGACCGAGCCGGTACTGGAGCTGCTGCCACTCTGGGGCTACAGCCGCACCCGGTGCCGCGCTTGGCCCTTGCTCTGTGGCTGTGCTCGGTGCCGCGCTTGTCATTTGCTCCGCGCCGGCGCTCAGCACCGCTGTCGAAACCGCTCCTGTTTTGCGCTCCCCAGCCGCGTTCGGCGCCACCGCTCCACAGCCGCTGCCGCTTCCGGGTTTTCCCGCGGCAGCGCTACTTCCGGGTTCGCTGCCGGTCGTGCCGCTTCCTGGTTTGGAGCTGCGGCTCCCGCGGGCGGCACAGGTGGTGCTGTTGGAGCGGGCCCAGCGCACCCTGCGCGACAGGGTGCCTCGGGCATCTGCTGCAGTAGCAAGCTGAACAGGTCCTCCAACCTTCAGGATATGTTCGGTAACTCTGTCAGCAAAGGCAGATGCTGTATTAAAAGGTCGATGGCTTGGTTCTGCGACTGCGCAGAACAGTCCAGCGCCAAGGAGGGCAGCGGACCACACCCAGGCCATCTTGGTGCACTCTCACCTGGCGCTATGCCGGCTAAGAAGGGACACCCAGGCGATTTTGGCTCTGCTGGTGCATACACAACTGGGCTAGGAGCTGCTCTGGGGGTCCAATTCGCTAAGCCGCTAATTTGTAGCCCTGGATAAGCCATGGCTGCTGCCAAGCTGAGCGGTAAGGCAGGCTGTGCGCCCTCCCGCTGCCCTGACCCGCCCGCCTCTGCCGGCACGGGGTCCCTGGGGGCCACGGAGTCCTGTGACTGTGCAGGGTGAGGCGGCGCAGGCTCTGCCTGTGGAGCCGGGGGCGCTTTTCCGAAGCCACCATCATTTGCCCCGGAAGCCCGGTCAGTGGGGTCCCCCTCGGACATTCCTCCATCACTCGTCACCAAAACAGGCGAGCCAGCTCTGCTGCTACAGTCAAGGTCTGTCAGCAGAAAAAATAACGAACGCCAGGTTTGATATAGTTCTAATGCTGCTGGCTCCCCAGACGGGAGCTCTTGTCGGACAGCACAGCCAAGTTCTTACCATAAGGCAACGTCCAGGGCAGTATCTCTGTCCATGGAAATCCCTTTTAAGGTAGCCCAGTCTAATAATTCCCGAACTGAGTTCTCAGGAATGGAGGTGTGCATTATACTAAACACACCTTTCCAGACCAGTACGACAGCGTCGGTTTGTGAGCCGCTCTTTGCCATTTCTCAGTCCTGTCGGACTTCCCAGTCCCGGGGGGGAAGGGGGACAGCGTACCTCTAGAGAAATTCGGCTTGGCTCACAACAGCAGGACACGTCAGAGAGTGCAGATCACGTTGGGCAGCACCAAATATTACCACAGGCCTGGGCCCTAGGGTATATCACTGTGTCCCGCAGCCATAGGGAGGAGGAGGAGAGAAGATCCAGCAGGCAGGAATTGTGCAGCAAGATTGATTTATTTAATTATTTTACAAACTCTTCTATAGACTTTTTTCTTCATAGTCTAATTGGACAAAGGATCAGCCACCCCTTGAGGGTGATTGGCTAAAATCCTAAAACATCCATTGTCAAAATATTTTTCTACTATACCATAAACTAGACTTTTCAAGGTTGCAGGTGGCTTGGTTGTTTACATTCCCTGCTACCTCTTCTCCGTGAGAGAAAAGTCTCTCACGGACTTGGAAAATAGCAAGAAAATCCTCGCTAGCAGCATTTTTGTATCTACACAGTGGTCGGCCCCAAGTCTCACCAGGCACCTTCTGCCAGAGGCTCCAGGACAGACCATTGCTCCCTGCTGCAGAGTAGAGCACATACTTCACCTCTGGTCCCGTCCTGACTGGGCCAAGGGCTACAGCGTGAGCAATTTCCTGCTTGATCTGGGCGAAGGCTTGCTGCTGTTCAGGGCCCCAGTGGAAATCGTTCTCCTTGCGGGTAACTAGGTAGAGAGGGCCCACGATCTGGCTATAATCGGGAATGTGCATCCTCCAGAAAGCTATGGTGCCTACGAAAGCTTGTGTTTCCTTCTTGTTGGCCGGTGGAGACATTGCTGTGATCTTATTGATGACCTCAGTGGGAATCTGATGTCATCCATCTTGCCACTTCACTCCCAGGAACTGGATCTCTTGGGCAGGTCCCTTGACTTTGCTCTTTTTGATGGCGAAACCAGCTTGCAGGAGAATTTGAATTATTCTCTCTCCTTTCTCAAACACTTCGGTTGCGGTGTTCCCCCACACAATGATGTCATCAATGTACTGCAGATGTTCTGGGGCCTCACCCTTTTCTAGTGCAGTCTGGATTAGTCCATGGCAGATGGTGGGACTGTGCTTCCACCCCTGGGGCAGTCGGTTCCAGGTGTACTGCACGCCCCTCCAGGTGAAAGCAAACTGAGGCCTGCACTCTGCTGCCAGAGGAATGGAGAAAAATGCATTAGCAATGTCAATAGTGGCGTACCACTTCACTGCTTTGGACTCCAGCTCATACTGGAGCTCTAACATGTCCGGCACAGCAGCGCTCAGCAGTGGAGTCACTTCATTCAAGGCACGATAGTCCACAGTCAATCTCCATTCCCCGTCAGACTTGCGCACAGGTCAGATGGGGCTGTTGAAGGGTGAGTGGGTCTTGCTGACCACCCCTTGGCTCTCCAGCTCGCGGATCATCTTGTGGATGGGGATCACAGCATCTCGATTTCTCCGATACTGCCGGTGGTGCACTGCCGAGGTGGCAATTGGCACTCGTTGCTCTTCCACTTTCAGGAGCCCAACTGCAGAAGGATTCTCTGATAGTCCAGGCAGGGTGTTCAATTGCCTAATGCCCTCTGCCTCCACAGCCGCAATCCCAAATGCCCACCTGAGTCCTTTTGGGTCTTTGAAATAGCCATTCCGGAGGAAGTCTATGCCCAGAATACACGGGGCCTCTGGGCCAGTCACAATCGGATGCTTTTGCCACTCCTTCCCAGTCAGGCTCACCTCAGCTTCCAAAAGGGTCAACTGCTGTGATCCCCCGGTCACCCCAGCGATGGATACAGGTTCTGCCCCCACATGTCCCGATGGCATTAAAGTACACTGTGCCCCAGTATCAACAAATGTATCATATTTTTGTGGCTCTGATGTGCCAGGCCATCGAATCCACACCGTCCAGAAAACGCGGTTCTCCCGTGCTTCTCCCTGGCTAGAGGCAGGGCCCCTCTAGCCCTGGTTATCATTCTTTCCCTCGGCGTACCTGCTCGAGATACCTTCGAGGGGATCCGACATATCATCCTCCCTTCTGTAATGCCTGGCAGCTCGGTCATGGGAGGCTGAGGCTACTTTCACCTTAGCGGAACCCCCTCGGTTAGTGCCTCCCTCCTTGAGTTCACGCACCTGCGCTGCCAGGTGGGTTTCCCATCCCACCTTCTTATGTCTTCCCCATGCTCACACAGGAAAAACCACAGCTCAGCTCGTGGGGTGTACCCTCTCTCTCTAGCTGGGGGACGACGGGCTCTGACTTGGGGGCCTGTGACTCGCACTGGTGCCACACTGACCTTCCTCATCTTCTCCCTCATTTCCTCCCTCATCTCCTTCATCTCCTCTTTGAGGTCCTGGACCACAGCAGAGACATGAGCTTTCAGCGGGCCATTGACCATACTGTCATAATTCCTGAGCTTGTTGGCAACAGAGCACACTGTTTCTCGGTTATTATCAGCATCAATCGTTGCAATGAAGGTGGTGTATTGCGGTGGCCCTAGCCTTGCCAGGTTCCACATCATCTGTCCTGTGCACCTGACCTTATCGGGGTCATTATCATGCTGTCCATCCCTCCCAAAGAGTACCTCTAATACTGCCACCTTTCTTAGCTGTTGGATCCCTTCCTCAAGTGTCTTCCACTGCATTCTATTATGGTACTCCTGCATTCTGTCTTTGTGAATGAACCTTTCTCTCACACTCATTAAGAGCTGCTCCCAGAGAGAAAGGGGCCCTGGCTCCCTCACAAATATCTGGTCCACACCTGGGTCCTGGGTCAACGAACCCAGATACCTTGCCTCACCACTATCCAGTTGCACACCTGTGCCCATAAGGTCCCAAACCCGAAGCAGCCAGGTGGTATAAGGCTCACTCCCCCTTTGCACAATGTCTTTTCGCATACCACGGAGACTGTCGTACAACAGGGACTCAGTGATGGTTTCTGGCTCTGGCTCTCCTGCTGGTTGTGAGGGCCCTGGTTCCCCATCATCATTAACTGGTCGTACTGATTTGGTCTTACACTTCCTCCTTTGCACAGGGGCGACTGCTGCTGGCTGTGGTTGTCCTTGTGGTTCAGCTGAAACCTGGACGGTTGTAACATCTGTGGGTTCCACTGCTGCACCATCGGACTCACCCTCTTTGGGGCAGGGAGAGGGTTTTTCACTAGCTGAGGAGGTGTATTCCCTTAGCAATTGGCATATCCCCTGGCGCACCTGGCCCATCTCCTGGCACATCTCCTGGCGCACCTGGTCCATCTCCTGGCACATCTCCTGCATCCCTTTCACCAGTACTCCCACCCAGTTTGGGTAGTCCATTTCTGAGGTGGGCTGTTGGGCGGTATCAGGCTGTGGGGCAGGATCTCTAGTGTCTGGGGCTGTGTCAGGCTCTGGGGCTGAATCAGGCTCTGGGGTAGGATCTCTAGTGTCTGGGGCCGTGTCAGGTTCTGGGGCAGGATCAGGCTCTGGGGTAGGATCTCTAGTCTCTGGGGCCGGTGTCTGGGTAGTTATCCAAGGCAATCTCAACTTATCCTTGAGTGCTAAATAGAGTAGGCCTACCAGCACCAGTTGGTTAGTACTCAGAGGGAATCTAAACCCTTCAAAAATTGGTGGGGTGGGCCCAAAGAACTGGTTGAGGGGTTGGGAGAAAACTTCCCCTGGTGTCATTTCCTCACAGAAGGTACCATTTTTAACATAACCCTAAAAACATGCACTTAGTGTGTGATAGCCCTTTATCCATGTACCCACATTCCAGAGGAAGTTAAAAACCCATGAATTCCTCACCTTCTCGACCCATAGCGCAAGCTGGATAACAGCAACGGTAGCCTTAGTCAGAGGACCCATGTTTAGGTAAGGAGCTACAAAGGGGAAGAATATAGCCACGACTACCTGCCACCCGAACCAGGGTAAAGTAGACCACGTAGTGCTGCCTAGCAAGGTTCCTATATCCAGCACACAAGATTAAGGAACTGTTATTCCTTTTTCACCTCTCTCTCTTTATGCCCTCAGGCCCCACAGTTGGGCGCCAAGATCTGTCTTGGTTTTGAAAGACAGGTGTCTGCTAAGGAAGGCAGAAGCCTCCCTTGGAGTAGCAGATGTAACCCCTTTCCCTCCAAGTTATTATAATTTTGAAATCAAGGGCTTTTAGGCAAAGATGTGGGAAATAGGAATAACAGTTCTTTACTATTATATATATAACCAGTCAAACAAACAACAGTAATTATGGCAGTAACAGCAAACACAAACCCAGTCCCAGCCTTCTCGGCTGTCAGGCCCTTTCCCCTCGGGTGCAGTTCCGCTCGCAGCCGGCAGGGGCGCTGGCGGCTCCCGGTGAGCAGGGCAGGTGTGATGGTTCCCCCGCGGCTGCAGGGGGTGCTCCAGAGAGAGCTCAGGGAGCACGTGGCACTGGTGCCCTGGGATCCCGGGGGAGGGATGGAACAATGGCTTCACAAACCCCTGGACAGCTGGCCCCAGTGTCCGGCTGGATCTTCAGGAACAGCAGGCTGGAACGGCAGACTGGAGCAGCAGGCTGGAGCGGCAGGGATGAGCATAAATCCCGGGTGGCAGACGCGATGTATCCAAGCGGGGAACCCCCCGGAGGTCTAGGCGGGTAGCAGGGCTACAACGTAGCAAAGGCTCGAAGCAGCAGCGGGGCAGGGTGGCCACAGCCTGGCCTCCAGCTGGTCAGGGAAGGTGGGCTGGGGGTCCTGGGATCTTTCTCCGCAGAAAGAAAAGTGGCTGAAAAGAACCAGCAGCTTCTCTCTCCGAACGCCGAGAGCGTTCATCCCACACCCAGGTGAAACAAAAGAGTAGCCAGGTCCTTTGTCTTCTTTAAGCACAGCCATTTGTCCCCTAGCAACATGCATATGGGAAAAATTCCTTTAACAGGAAAAAAAAACCAAACTAGGACTAAACTAAAACCCCAACAAAGGTCACAGGTGTTCATAGTTTACAGAACTCTGCAAATATCTTCGTGAGAGAGAAAAGTCTCTCACGGGCCTAGAAAGAAGTAGACAAACAGCAGTTTTGTATCCACAGACACTTGCCAATGGCAACAGGCAAGATTAAAAAAACAGCCATCTGCTTCAGTTTCTGTGCCTTCAGTTGTCCCCTTGTCTTCCCAAAGCTCTCCACCACCTGTCTCCTTCTCCAGCTTGGGGCAGCTTCGTCCCCCTACCCAGAGAGCACCAGAACCCAACATCCCATGTGCCACTGACAGGCTTTGATCCAGCCATGCCTCTGTACCACAGGGTTGTTGAGCACAAGATAATTTTGAAATTCCTTTCATGGTGTGAGCACATAGTCTACTTTGTCTTCCACATGTCCTCTTTGTCCAGAGCACAGGAGGAGGTGAGAAAACCAAGGACTCTCTCCCTCCTGGAACTCCTGTATGTGTGAATGAGCCTGACTTTGAGAGCAGGGTTTTTCTTCTTGTGTGGCTGACAGAGTAGACTTTGGGGAATCCAGTTGGGCCTCTAATTTCACCAAGAGTCAGGCAATGGTAGAGGAGTCAGCAGACAGTAAGATAAAACTGGAGCCCTATCTGCAGACAGGATGGGGAAGCTGTGTCCTGCCCTCCACACTGCCTCTGCTTGCCCTTTGCCTCTGACACTTATTTGAACCATAAAACCCTCCAAAGACATCAATGTTGTCTTAATGTGTGACCTCATGTTACTCACAAGATGAGGGCCTTGAAATCCTCTGTAGCTTCTACACTTGTCTCAGTTTGAGACAAGTTTAGGAGGAAATGTCCTGTAATGAACATCTCCTCATAAAGAAGGCAGGTTTCAGCACTCCCTGCCCCACAGATACAAAAGGAATTTCTTGGGTGAAAGTGAAAAAACCTATTTCTTTAACAAGAAGAGTGCTGTCAGGGCAAAGGAAAAAAAGAGTAATGTTAGATAATAAACCTCCTTGATGTGGAGAAAACTGGTGGTTTTAGAGTTCTGTTTGTAGCTGGCTTGGCCCCTCCCAAGGCCCAAGGCTGGGATGCAGTGTTCCCGCAGGCTCGCTGCCGGTCCACAGGGTCCGATGATCTGGTTCTCGGATCACTGCTAAGCTGGACAGTTCCAGAAGAAGAAGAAGAAGAAAAAGAAGAAGTTCCGGAGGATTTCGGTATGTAACGCAACCAGGGGCTTGTAATCACAAGCCTCGGCGTGCCCTCGGGCAGAGGGGACGCAGCGTTAGCCTCCACAACATCCTCCCTGGATGGCTCAGTGGAATGGGCATGAGATGGGTGCGTGCACTGGCTCCTCCTCAGAGGAAGCACGTCAGGCGGCCGATGGATCAGGCCTGCGTTAGTCTGGAAGCAAAGAAGGCAGGAGGGGCTTCTGGTATGGGTTCCAACAGGTTTATTTGCAGGAGGGTCCAGGAACCAGAGAAAAGCGCCTCGAGAAGAAGCAGGCTCACGCCTTTATGGGGTGGTGGAGCGAGGCGGGGAAAGAGAAAACAACCAATGGGGTACAAGCAGAGGGGAGGATACAATTTTTCAGAACAAATGGGGAAAACGGGGAGGTGGGAGTCATAACAGGGACCCAATTAATAACTAAGAAGGGGAGAACTTTCTGGAACAGGGGGAGGTAATTTAGGATTGGGAGCCACCCAGGGGGAGGTAACCTAGATCTCTTCTGGTCCACCTTCCGATCCACTGTCCTGGGTGGGGAAATCCACCCAGTGGATGGCCCCGGTTTGACTGACATTTGATAGTTTCAGCCCGAGAGCAGGCTGAGCCACCCCAACAGGTATGCATTTTCGGTATGCAAATTTCTTGCCTCAGCTAAGAGGCTGGCTAAAAGCAGGAAGGTGCGCCTTCGGCTCTGCAGCAGTGAGAATGCGGGGGAGTGTGTGTGAGTCCTTGAACACAAACTGCACTGAAGAATTCACTCAGCTTCTCTCCCTCCTCTCCTGGACCCAGTTTAAAGCTGGGGGACCCATTTCTGGGCAATAAGCAGATGATATGGGAATACAGTATTTTCATAAAATCACCCTAAAACAACACTCTTCTATAATAAGGCAATAAATAACAGGTACATCAAAGGGTCATTGGGATGCCGTGTCTTGGCATAGTAGAGAACCCCGGGAAAACATTGAAAATGACATTTCTCTCTGAACTGGGGATTAGAATCACAGATTCATAGAATGACTGGGTTGGAAAGGACCTTAAAGCTCATCTCGTTCCAAATTCCTGCCATGGACAGGGACACCTTCCACTAGACCAGGTTGCTCCAAGCCCCATCTAACTTGGCCTGGAACACTTCCAGGGGTATCCACAGCTTCTCTGGACAATCTGTGCCAGTGCCTCACTACCCTCACAGGGAAGAATTTCTTTCCAATATCCCATCTAACCCTGCCCTCTTGTCAGTGTGAAGCCATTCCTCCTTGTTCTGTCACTGCAGGGCTGCCTTCATAATTATTTCTTGGCAAGTATTTTCTTGTCCATGTTGCAGAGAAAATATCAATTGCAAGGGAAACCATAGAGCTGAGGTGGTTCTGCTGCCCTGGAAGTGAATGGAGAACTTACTTCCCAGCAAGAATTTTTGTGGGTTGGTCTTCCCCTTTCCCACAGGGCAAGACACATTAGACATAGCCCTGGAGGGCTCTAAGTGAAGGCCCTTCAATGGCAGTGGGTGCTTTGAGAAGAGATGTACAGTGGGTGTGTTCCCACAGTGGTAGCAGGAGGCAGATAAAATTGAGTCACGAGACTGGTATCTGTAAAGGGGTATCATTGGGTTCAGTCCCCTGCTTCCACATGTCACGGCAGGGTTGGTGGTGAAATGCCGTGACCTTCCAGAAATGTCTCTGGGGGGAGTTGCTTGGCAAGCCAGGCTCACACACACACGACACACACACACAGAATAGCTGTAATCCACTAGAGGGTCAGCAGCAAAAGGCAGGGAAGGGTCTTTGTATGGAGGTTCCACGGAAGAAATTTATTCTGGCCATGCAAAGGGAGTCCAGGGACAAAGACAAGAACAAAGGGAGGGTCCAGGGTTTAAATAAGGTAAGGGGTGGAGGAAACACCAGAAACCAATGATCTGAGGGTAGAGGGGTGGTACATAGGTGGGGTCAGAAGATAGGGACCAGTAGGAAAGCCGGGGGCAGTGGCGAAGGAACAGAGGCCAATGGGGAAACAAGGAAAGTAGAACATTCTGCAACAAGGACATACAGGGTATAAAGAGGCAGGGAGGTCAACGGGCTAACTGGGGAGGGAGAACTGGGGTACATTAACATAATGGAACAGAGGATCCTTGGGAGAGGCCTTTTTGTTCTCTCTAACTAAGGGAGAGTGCCCAAGGCTCATCCTTCCAGGGGGTTGTTGTGGTTCCTCCATCTCTAGGCTCACCAGCCTCCATATTCACAGACAACTTTTCCAGTGTACACATAGAAGATTTGTTCTTTACTCTTTCACCCTCAAAATTCCACCCTGGTCATCCTATAGCATGATAGCACCAACACACCAATGCAATGTGCCACAAGGCAAGGTTAGGAGAGACCAGGACTTTGCTAGTTTCTGAACATTCCCACAGCCTGCATACCTCCTGCCTCTGCAGAAAATGTGCTCATGGAAAAAAGCCTGCTGCACAAATGCTCTGGTTTTAGAGCACTCTTAGGGGAAGTAATTTTGCTACTCAAAGGAATGCAGCCAGAGGTATGCCTGAGCCATGAGATGATGGACCACATCCTTTTGTGCATCTTGGTTGTACTTGGAATGCCTGCTGAAATGCAATCATGGTGGTGCTGGGATCCAAGAAAGAAGCTTGGTGGTTCACTCCAGCTGGAAATGGGAAGATACACAATGGTGCTGTGAGTCTTCCAGTAGGGCTTGAGCTGCTACCCAGGGATGCCATGGTACCCTAAGATGAGAGGAGAGGGGTCATCTCTGTGAGGGCCAAGCAGTGGTAGTAGTGGAGCTGCTGGGTCCTGCTGCAGCTTGGCACTCTCCTTGATCCCACACTGCTGTCCAGGAGACAGGAGGCCTAGCTGGACCATATTTCAGCATTATGGGAACTTCATAGTAGCTCCCCAAGCTTTCTGCTCTGGAACTGCACAGAAATGTCCAATGTGGTGTCTTGCAGGCTGGATGTGATCTATGAGAGGCAAAATTAAAAGTCTGATCCTAGAGGATAGAAATAAACTCCAGAAAGGGGAATCTTCCCTGAGTGCAGAAAGGAGACAACCAGATGGGCTTTTGGACTTTCTTCCTTCGTTAATTTCTATAAATATGAAAAAAAGTTGGACAAAGACATAGGTTTATAGCCAGCTTTGAAAGAGCTGATGTCTGATGTTTGGGGGAGTTTTGGTTGTTTCTCAGTGGGAGACATCCCCATAAAGCTCCCCCAGACTTGGACAAGAATATCATTAAAACAGGTGTCTTTGTTTTTATGAGATGCTGGAATTATGATGTTTCTTTTGTGTCTGAGCGTAAAATTGTCAGTGGGGCTCCTCTGGACTCTTCAACTTCTCTTTATACAGACAGACCCACCTTCACTAGGCACTGTTTGCCCAAGGAAGAGCAAATGAAGGGGGAGCAGAATAGCCCCTGAAGTTCCATATTTAGCAAGAAACAATGGGGGAAGATTTTAATTTTTCACTCTCAAGTAAATCTCTTCCTGTACATGAACCAACCTATGCCCCCTTGTCCTTTTTTACCTCCTGTGGGCAGAGCCTCTTCAGCCAGAGACGCCCATCAGCCATCTTATATTGCTTGACTTAGAGTGAGTAGTAATGGGTTATTGCATCTTGGGGAGAGGATTGTCTGTTCCCCTTGCATCTCCATCACTCCTTCCTCACAGTCCCCTGAAGGAACCACTTTGAAGAAACAACCCTTGGCATGTGCAGAGTAGCTTTTAAGAGGCAGACTCATCTTTGGGGGCTGCATCCCAGCAGGTCAGTTTGTTGTTCAGTCAGTATATCGCTCCATGTGAACTGCAACATGACAAACCCATCACAGTATTTGTGAGGAGTCGCTTCTCCAGCATCTTACATTACACTAACATCAATGCTTTAGAGTCTCACAGGGAGAGTGGAGGTTATGTGTTGCTAGCTATAGGTCAGAAAACATAACAATAGGAATTCCTCCTTTTTTAATACAAAGCCAAACTTAGAGTTAACAGACTGTTTCATTATAGTCGGAGGAAGGAAGGGAGGACTATCATGGCTTTGAAGCAAATGGATTGGTGCTCTTGGGTCTTAGACGGTTAGATGGTTAGATGGTGCCATTGCTGTTGGACCAAGGTAACGGCTGTCCCTCATGGGTGGGCCTCAACCTTGGAATTGGAAAGAATTTTTGTTAGTTCCCATCAATCTCCATGTGTCATGGTTTGAAAGACAGGTGTCTGCCAAGGAAGGCAGGAGTCTCCCTTGAAATGGAAGAAAAAAAAATTGCAACCCCCTTCCCTCCTAATTATTATAATTTTGAAATTAAGGGGCTTTCAGGCAAAGGTATGAGGAATAGGAATAACGGTTCTTTACTATTATATATATAGGTATGTGTATAACAAGGCAAACAAACAACAATAACTATGGCAGTAACAGCAAACAGAACCACGAACCCAGTGCCAGCCTCTCTCCACTGTCGGGCCCTTTCCCCTCGGGTGCAGTTCTGCTCGCAGCCGGCAGGGGCGCTGGTGGCTCCCGGTGAGCAGGGCAGGTGCGATGGCTCCCCCGTGGCTGCAGGGGACGCTCCGGAGTGAGCTTGGGGAGCACGTGGCAATAGCGGCCTGGGATCCTGGGAAGAGGTGGAACAAAGGCTTCACAAACCCCCTGGGCAGCTGATCCCGGTGTCCGGCCAGACCCTCGGGAACAGCAGGGACAAGCACAAATCCCGGGTGGCAAACAAGATGTATAGAACTCCGGAGCTGTGGTGGGAACCTGCAGAGGTCTCAGTAGGCAGGACGTGCGGGGCTACAAAGTAGCAAAGGCTTGAAGCAACGGTGGGGGCAGGGCGGCTGCAGCCCGGCTCCCAGTGGCGCAGGGAAAGGCGGGCTTGAGAATCCCAGGGTTTCTCCGGTAGAACGAAGGCAGCTGAAAAAACAGAAATCTCCAGTGCTGACGAATTCCTTCCAGACTCTCTGTCCAGACACTGGGAACTAACAGCCCACAAGCCCAGGTGAAAGAGAGCAGCCAGATGGACCCCTCCTTCTGTGGCCAGGTCTTTTGTTTTCCTTAAGCACCCAGTAATTTGTCCCCCTGGCAACATGTATGGGGAAAATTCTTTACGAGAAAAAGAAAACAGAAGGAGAACTCCTAAAACCCCAACGCCATGGAAAACAGCTTCACAGCTCACAACTGTTTAATAAAGGTCTATTGTCACAAACTGGTACTGACCTACTGCTCAGTTCAGAGCATCCTAGGTGCAGATATTCAGCCCCTGCCAGCATAAAGGACTCATAAATCTGTGGGTTTGCGAGGCAGGGTGTGATTCAGACATGTAAACTTGAGTGCCTCTGTGACATTTGTTCTGCCTTTGTTCTTAATGGAGATCTGTGTAGTCAACCATTCCTGCAGATGATGTTGTTTAACCCAGTTTATTTAATCCAGCTGGTTAAATGCAAGCTTTAGTGCCTAGAGCATGTCTGAAGTATCTAAGATACCCAAATGACTCTGAAAATGCAACAAAATGTTTATGAAAGACTATTGCTCTTCTGCATTGCTATCTGGAGGCTGGGTCAGGTGCTCTTTGGGCATCTCAAATGATTAAACACCTCTGCTGGGCAACGGTGTCCTGCTCCATGTGAACCAATCTCCAAGTTCCAGTCTTTTTGACCATCCTCTGCCATAATGGAAGCTCAGGCACCCCCATGCATTTGGTGACATCTTCATGAAGGCACTTCAAGCTAAAGCTTCCCCATACATAACTTTCATGGTTGCCTCTCCATCTGTCATTATTTACACTCCCTTCTCCAATGTGGAAGGTATGGATTGGTCTAAGCACAGACCCTCTCTAATCTCAGTCCTGTCTTTTCTGCAAAAGGTCTTCTGCCCAAATTTAGATGTCTTTAATGTACTGGTTGTCTTCTGAGTTCAGCATCTAAATGACTGCTACACTCCACGGGAAGAACCAGACTCACCCTGTCATCATTCATCCGATACAGGGAAAACCACTGGGTCAGATGATCCGTGCTTCAAACCAGCCTCTTCTTTGCACTATAGCAGACTCCAGACACCTAGTTCAACATCCAGGGTTCATCTATCTGCTTGCAGGCATCTAGAGAAAACTGATGCTGCAGAGCATTCTCGTTGGTCTCCAGCTTCCAACATAGGAGAACATTTGTGTCTTGTAGGTCTGGGGTGATGCCTACCATCTCTAAGTATTTATTAATGTACCATGCATTGAGCTGACTATGTTTCCATAATGATTTCTTTACTTCTTGTCCTAATATCTTCATTTTTCCCTGTATTGGCACTTGAATTAGCCCTGATGGAGGAACAAAATAAACCATTGCCAGACTGCCCCTTGGCTTGAGCACAGGCTAACCATGTGGCTTTGTTGAGGCAGACATAACAGCACACACTTGCCGTAATCCAAAATCGAGAGATTTTTATTTTCTCTACTGCTATTCTTATACCTCTTCACAATTGCTGTGGCTTATTGAGATTGGCTGCTTAGCAAACAATGACAAGGCTGTCTAACAAACAATGACCATTCAAGCAGTAAAACAATCAGCTATACAAGCAAGGTATAGTTGCTACATATTAGCCACAAGTTATTCCTTGTACACTCTCAATGTCCCATAACAAGAACATCCTCTCCTTGTGTCCAGAACATCTTCTCTCATTCTTCTTGGCCTTCTCTGTGGGTTTCACTGAAGCTGCAAAATTTCACTGTAATATTCTTACGGGTAAATTCTGACTGTCTTTAGGTCTAATTCTGTGAGGCCCCCAGACCAGCTGTCAGCCTCATCATAACCACAAACTCTGACCTCCATTTTCACTTTCTTTCATCATTCCCAAGTGACAAAGGTGAATAAGTGGAAGGACTCTTGGCTATTACTCTGGACCCTGTCACAGGCTCCTGGACATAATGTAACCTCTATTTCCTTATCTGCCACATAACAAAGATAGTGCAGCTTTGCCTGGACTTTGCAGCGAACGTTTGTACAGTGTTGGGAGATATTTGAATGAAAGGCACTACAAAGTTATTAAGTAATCATGTTATTTATTGTGCTTTCTCAAGTGGGTTCCCTTAATAATGTAGTGTGCAAGTAGTGTGATTCTAGCACCATGTTTGACATTCAACTACCACACTCCCCACATCCCTCTGGAGCTGAATGTCCTTCGTGCAACTTCATGGCACTGCAGGTAGAGCACTTACACTTGTCTTGTCTCATAAAACACACTTGGCTGCTTTTCTCCTTTCCTAGGCTGGTTTCCCCCCAGGAAATCTTCACAGTCTGGTGGAATTTGATCAAGACAGGACTAAAATGAAGTTCTGTTGAACTGCACTTCTAGAATTGGACAAGACTCTTCTTTCTGATGCTCTTGAATGCCACCCTGTAAATTCGCAAGGGCAGAAGACAATAGAGTGAGGAGACTTGGATTCTTAGTAATTTTCTTATTGAAGTGATTTTTCTTTCTGGTCTCATTTACTTTCATTACTTTTAAGTTGGCCCTTGAAATTGCTTTTAAGGGAGAGAAACTTGGTGATGTAATTCATTCAAGGTACTGCCAGAGTCTATGCTGAGAGAAATTATATGCTATAAATATGCTTGGTGATATCTCTGAGCAATTCAAAACTCCAGTTTAGAAGAAAATGCCAATTTTTTCAGTTTTTTTTCTTACCATCAGGACAGGTGGTGATGTTTAAGTCACCACCAGTTAGGCACTGGTTGCTGTGGCCTCTCTTCTGTGCTGAGTACCATTTTGAATGGTTTGCCTCCTGGTTGTGATGCACACACTTTATCTAGAGACTGCAGTGTGCAAAACGTAACTGGAAACCATCTGAATATATGTGTTCTTGAAGAATTTCTGATGGTTTTTAATCAGATATTTCTAGACAGCCTGGAAATACCAGAGGGAATTGCCTTTCCAGCAGGGTTTGAGTGGACTCAAATCCAGACAGAAATGAGAAGAACAAAGAATGACAGGAAACAAAGTCTCATTGTAATGGATTTATGTCTCAAAGATGATGGCTTCTTGAATTGATTTATTTTAAGGTTGTCCATTTTTTTTCTGTTTGACCTTTAGAATTCCCTTGGGCTTTTTGTACATTTTGTCTACTACAAACTGCTATGTACATCACCTGCCCTGTAAAAATCAGCTAATAGGATAAAAATTAAGAAGAAATTGTTTAGATTGAAATAATTCCTTTCTCTGAATCATTTTTTTCATGTTGAAATAGGAACCTAATTTCTTTGGAGACCTTCAGTTTCCAGTCAAAACTGTTTGAAAATCAACAGGTGGAAAAATCTGTGGGAGGCAGATAGATGACAGACTGAATGACCATATAAATTTAAATTCTTGTGGGGAGGTTTATATAATAAATGGTAAAATGAACTCACAGGTGGTTCCCTCACTGTTTTTCCTGTGCTGAATGGAGGAAAAACAAATTATGGAAAACCTTAATGTTGGGAAAGATGAAACAGGAAAGCCTTGGAAATATGATTGCCTGACAAAAGATTTTGGGAATATGAAAACTACAGGCAACATCGAAATGAAAGCCACTTTTGAAATACCAGGTCTTAGTTACTGAACAACTAGAAAACAATGGTATGGCCACTGAAGTAATCCCCTCTTGATGGAACAATACCCTCTGCTTGCAAACAGGTCCAAGGGTCAGAGCAGACCCTACTAGCTCAGCAGAAGGGGTCCAAAGAGTAGTTTTTAGAAGTTAAGATGTAACACTCTATGGTAATATAAGAACTCTTATAGGCTGTATGTAAATGCTATAGGATTTGTATCTTGTATTAGATTGGTTAGTGACAATTAGAATATTCAGTGCAGAAGATGATTTATTGTATTGTAACCAGGACTTCAGACATTCTCATTCTCTCTCTTCTATTCATTCTCATTCTCATTCTCATTCTCATTCTCACTCTCTCTCTTCTACTCATTCTCATTCTCATTCTCTCTCTTCCACTTCCACCCATGCTCCTACTCTCTCTCTCTCTCTCTCTCACCCGTTCACTCTCTTGCTCTCTTGGGCCTGCTCAGAGCTGAGTCTACCAGCTCTGAGCAGTGCCCCAATACCCACGCCCTTTACAATAAACCGGCTGTGTCCCAAGACCTGCCTATAGAGATCTCTCGTCTCCATCCGTCACCGTCTACGTCCGGCCGTCCCGACTGGACCCCCAGAACCCCCGTAACCTACACCTTAACCCAGGTTTGAATTTGAGGACTGAGGCTATCTTTTAAATAAATTCAAATTTTTACAACAGATCTTGATTAGACAAACATTTCATAGATTTTGAAGCACTTCCTTTAGTGCCAAGTGTATCTAATTTGTCCATTATGTGTTCATCACTGGAAGAAATCTGAATGCCTTGTCCATGTGGCGAGGATATTATAAAATCCTAATTGTTGAGTGTTTGTTGATTAGCCTAAGACAAAGGAGTAATGGCCCCAGTGCAGAGTAGGAATTATCCTGGCAGAAGATATCAGTAGTTTAACCTACACAGCAGGATTTCAGCAAAGAATCATGAAATCATGGAAGAGCTTGGGTTGAGAGGGACCATAAATCTCATCTCATTTCAACCCCCTGCCATGGGCAGGGAACCTTCCACTAGATCAGATTGCTTCAAGCCCTGTCCAACCTGGCAATCGATGTTCTTGGAAGACTGGGGCAAGTGCATGAGATTGACCGTAAAAACCAAGAGTACATACATGTCTTGGTTTTGAAAGACAGGTGTCTGCTAAGGAAAGCAGAAGCCTCCCTTGAAGTGGCAGATGTAACCCCTTTCCCTCCAAGTTGTTATAATTTTGAAATCAAGGGCCTTTAGGCAAAGATGTGGGAGATAGGAATAACGGTTCTTTACCATATCTATCTATCTATCTAATCAGTCAAACAAAACAACAATAACTATGGCAGTAACAGCAATCACAAACTCAGTCCCAGCCTTCTCGGCTGTCAGGCCCTTTCCCCTCGGGTGCAGTTCCGCTCGCAGCCAGCAGGGATCGCTGGTGGCTCCCGGTGAGCAGGGCAGGTGCAATGGTTCCCCCACGGCTGCAGGGGGCGCTCCGGAGTGAGCTCGGGGAGCATGCAGCACTGGTGGCCCGGGATCCCGGGGAAGGATGGAACAAAGGCTTCACAAACCCCAGATGGCTGGCCCCAGTGTCCGGCTGGAGCTTCGGGAACAGCAGGCTGGAACGGCAGGCTGGAACGGCAGGGATGAGCACAAATCCCGGGTGGCAGACGTGATGTATCCAAGCGGGGAACCCCCCGGAGGTCTGGGCGGGCAGGGCGAGCACAGCTACAACGTAGCGAAGGCTTGAATCAGCGATGGGGCAGGGTGGCCACAGCCTGGCCTCCAGCGGGTCAGGGAAGGTGGGCCAGGGGTCCTGGGATCTTTCTCCACAGAAAGAAAAAAAATGGCCGAAAAGAACCAGGCTCCTCTCCCCGAGAACGCTGAGAGTGAACTGACCCCACACCCAGGTGAAAACAAAGGAGTAGCCAGGCCCGCCCCACCCCCCTCTTTTGTCTTTCTTAAGTACAGCCATTTGTCCCCTAGCAACATGCATATGGGAAAAAATCCCTTTAACAGGAAAAAAACTAGGACTAAACTAAAACCCCAACAATACATTTCATTACTATCTCCCCATGTATGATAAAATGGGAAAAGGCTTGATGTGGGATATGTCATCTGTTCAGGAAGTCCAGTGTGTGCTGCTGTAGATTGTTTCCTTGCAAGGGGGATGATTACAGGCTAGGAGGAAACCTGGAAGAGTGAGAGAAGCTATACTGTATGGTGAGAATCTTGAGACCATTGGGTTGGAAGAGTCACATTTGGAGACACCTTAAAGGAAACACAGTTTCAGCTGAATACTGACTATTCAAAGTGTTTCAAACTTCTGAGGGACAAGTATGTCAGAAGTGGACACAGATCCCTGCAGAGATTAGACCCCTTCAGCTGGTTTTCCTCTTTCCTGGGACCACAGTCTTCATCTCTGGCAATGGGAAATGTGCTAAATGCAGAGAGCCTTACTTAGGTGCTCAGCAAAACAGTGTTTGGACAGACAGGATTACCTTGCTGCTCCTGGTTTGTGAAGTTCATACCTTGTGTGGCTGTAGTGGTTTGGCCCAAAATACTCATTACTGTTTATCTGCTGTGAGATAAGAATTAGGAGAAATGCAAAGCAGGCACCAAACTTGAAAGAATATAAAGAAGTTTATTAACAGACCTAAAAGAGGAAAAAAAAATTATACCACCTTCAGAACTCTCCTCCTCCCCCCACCTTCCTCCCTTCTCCCACTGACAATGTAAAAAGACAACCCTTAAGATGTTCAGTCTGTTTACCACTTCCATAATAACCTTGTTCAGTCCATTTAGAAAGAGAAGTCTCTTCTTGCTCGTGCTATGAAAACATTATCACAATGAGACAGCCGCCCACTTCCAAATATTGTTCAGTCCATTTAGGAAGAGGAGTCTCTCTGCCTGCGTGTGAGTCCTTTCCCCCGACTTGCAGCTTTTCCTGCAACTGCTTTCGAGGGTCCACTCTTGAAGTTTTTTGGGGTACAGTTTTAAGGTTGAGCCGTTCAGAAACAAAAACAGAGGCCCTTCTCCTTCCCTGGGAGCAAAGGGTCTTCATCATCTTCATCGTTAGGACTATCTCTGGGAGCATCTCTAGGAACTGAGGTTTTCTCCTTTCCCATTTGGAGCAAAAGTCCTCCTCTGGTTCATCTCTCCCTGTCCAAACTTCTCATGAAATTACAGCTGTGTCAGCATCTGCCTATCTCGGCGCAGGTGCTTTTGCTTACGAGTTGAACACTCCACCCCCCATATCTTCATGAAATTACAATGGGATACTCGGATATATCATAGCTTCACAACAGAATTTCAGCTTTAAGCATCTCCTCTCTCTTCCCTCAGGGTTTCAGCTCTTCACAGCAATAAAAAGGTTAATCTCACCTCGGCCTTGCAGCTTTGCAGCTGGAATGTTGAATCTTTCTTATCGCAGTGGAGAGGGGGGAGAGCCGAGCCGCTCCGGCTGCCCACGGCAAGGCAGTGGGGGGGTTCCATGGCTGGAACAGGTCCATGGCTTCAGGATGGCCGTGGCCCGGCCCGGCCTGGCCCAAGCAGGGCCTGGCCGGGCCCGCTGGCCCCTACACGGGGCCTGCAGCCACCTGTCCCAGCACCGGAAACGAGAGAGAGCTTGGAGGGGGAGTTTGCCTATTCTTAAATGTGGATCACAGAGGTGGTCACAACTTTAAGTGGCTTAGAGAATTGTCCATATTCAAACTGGCCAGCTGATAGGTTCTATCAGTTCCCAGAGGAAACTGTAAGCACCCCTTAGCAAGGACGTCCCTTCCGGGACTATGCTTGCTAACCTATGACAGTGGCCCATTTATCACCCCTCTTCCCTCTTGGTATAGGGGGAAGGGAACAGTAGGAAGGAAAAGAAAGTGGAAGACAAGAGTGGGGGGGACCTAGACAAGGGTGGGGGCTTCCCATCCTGAGTGAATTATTTTTCTTCTGGGAAACACAGAAACTTCCAAGTTGAAATTAATGGGACAAAAACATTTTCCAAGTGCTCATAAGTGCAAAAGTGCAATAAATCAAGGAGGTAGTCTAAAAGAGGAATCTTGCAGCCTATGGAGAAAAAAAAAACAGGCAGAAGAGCTGGGTCTCCTCTGATGTGTAGGACAGTCTCCAAGTTCCCGTGGTGCACTGAGGGCATGCTTTGGGCTGTACAAGGAGCTTTCTTGGGCTGGTTGAATCTGTCGGTGGAGGAACCTGGTGTAGGAGCTTGTTCTCTTGGTCTGAAGAGCAATGAGCAAGATGTGGAAAGGGCCAGAGGGATAAGAAGGACCAAGAGGGAAAACTGGCAAAGGCAAATGACAGATTCACCTGTTATCTGTAATGGAGAGAGATCTCTTCTCACTCTGTGACCCCAAAACTCTAGGCCAATTCTCTGCTAGCATCCCAATATCCTACAAGATTACATTTGCTCAGCTCTTCTTGAAGGGCTACAGAGCCAACCTTAAGGCAGACAACCCACCATGAGCTCTGGCTCTGACTTCCAAGTTGTCCCCCTATTGGTGGGGAGGATGAAGAGTTGCATCAAGCTTAGGCTTTGTACCTTTCTTCAGGGAAGCACAGCTCCATCCCACCCCGTGTCAGGGTACATGTGATTTCATACCACATGAAGATACAACATCTTTGACATCAGCAAAGCACTTTGGAGCATGTGCAATTGTAAGCTAAGGGATGTTGTTGCCCCATGGCAGCTAACATAGGGCAAGTGCCCAGCTCTGGGGCTCCAGTAATAACAAGGATGTGGAATTTTGGAGGAAGTTGAGAGGAGTCCATGGAGATGCTTCAAGAGCTGGAGCCCCTCTGCTCTGCAAGCAGGCTAGGGGAGCTGGGGCTGTTCACCTGGAGAAGAGAAGGCTCCAGGGAGACCTTGGAGCCCGTTCCAGTGCCTAAAGGGGCTCTAAGAACTGGAGAGAGACTTTGGGTGGAGGGACAGGACAAAGGGGAATGGCTTCCCACTGCCAGAGGGCAGGGTTAGATGGGATATTGGGCAGAAATTCTTGGCTGTGAGGGTGTTGAGGCTGTGACACAGGTTTCCCAGAGAAGCCGTGGCTGCCCCATCCCTGGAAGTGTTCAAGGCCAGGTAGGATGTGGCTTAGAGCAACCTGGTCTAGTGGAAAGAGGGGTTGGACTACATGACTTTTAAACGGTCCCTTCCAACTGAAAGCATTCTGTGACTATGCTATGTTTGAATGAGTTGCTGATGTCTTAAGGAATGGCTCTGTTGTCAGTTTGTGGCTGGTTTCCTCTCCAGAAGGCTTCTGGGCAGTGTGGTTTGCTCTCTTGTAGTTACTGATCACCAAGGAAACTCCTGATCCAGGGAAATGCTGGCCCTTTTCATCACAGCATTCACACAAGAGCTCCTTCAGTGCCTATCATCCCAACAATGCTGACTTTGTTCTGACATCTCCACTAACAATTTATTTTTTATTTCTTTTATTTTTACCATTTTTTAAACCAGAGAGCTCATTTCTCAAGTACTGCTGGGATTTTCATTAGAAGAATTTGCAGTGCAATGTGGAAAATGAGTCATTTGAACTCTTGGAAAATGGAAGCATCTAGAACATGGCTTTGTGGAATAATTCCCCATCTTTTTCAAACATCACCTCCCACACTTATTATTAATTAATTAATGAATTATTATTTGCTATTATTTCTTGTTACTCTATGCTATTAATAATAATTGCTAATTACTAATGATAACTATTATTTATTATTATTGAGGTAACACGTAGAAACTTTGGGGCAGCTCTGGCCTACACCGTGCCAGAAGTTATGCGAATATACTGGAGAAATCCTGTCTTGACTTTCTTTTCTCTGTCTCTGAAGTTGTCCTGGGCTTGGGCCCAGTGAGTGTATTATCAGTTGCTAATTTGCTGACAGAGCACTATGAGTCAGTTCCCTACTTGAGATGAACCACTGGTCAATTCAACTTTTACTGAAAATCTCTGGGCATAAGAAAGGAAATGTTTATGAGCTAATGTTAAGAGTGCTAGGGCTAAACAGGAACAAAAGCCCTCCACAATTGTAACAGGGGGAAATGAGAACCCAATCTCATTAAAAAACAAAGAGCAGGATGTAATTAATAAATGCCTCTAAACCTGCCAGAATATGGAATTCCTTTCTAAATATGTCATTCAGAAGAGAAATAAAGAGAAAAATTAAGCTGATAAGGATAGGCTTGGAAACTTTGAAAGTATACAAAATGTAGGAGGTGGCTGATATTTATCCTGCTTGTTAAAGGCATTTAACTAAAGAGTTAAGGAATCACTGTGGAGCAGTGAAGTGTGGCCATGGGGTATAAAGGCAAATGTTTCTAGTTTGCTTTCATATGGCAGAAGTTGTCTGCTGTGCCTATCATGGTACAAACATAGGAGAGGGACACGGTCCCTGGTCAGAGGGAAGCACACCAGTGGATCTGGTCTGTGACACGATCCCAGGGGGAAATTTGTAAAATGCAGGGAAAAAAGAAATATTTCTGGATCTTCTAGAATTTGGGGGATAAAAAAGCTCTGCTACAAAACAACCATACTGACCAGAAGTGGAGAAAAATGGTACACAGAAAAAAGTACATTATGGTTGAAAACTACTTCTAACTACTGGAAGGTCAATCATTTCACAATTTTTCATGTCTTGGACCTCACACTCACTTAAGGTGCCCCAAAAGCATCATGGGCCCCAAAAGCTCTCCCTTTTATCTTCTTGAGGTGCAACCCAGGAGGGGCGTGGAAGGACCCACCAGCCCCAGACTGGGTAGCACTCTCTCCTGAACTTCATTTGCTCATGTGCCTTGATGAATCCAGGCTCTGGCCAAGAGAGAGCACACATCTGAGAAACCTGAAATGGGCAGCAGATGCAAAACCTGGCATTAGGGAAGGCCTGATGAAAGAAAGGAGAAGTAGCTCACCCTGGATGCAGCACAGATGGGGGAGTCTGACGAGAGCTGTCTGGGCTGGAAGAGACTTGATCAAAGACACACTCACTCAGGATGAATGTCAGTGGGATGGGATGGCATTTGTCAAATTTCGAGGAAAAGAGGTTCCCACACAAGGATTTGGTGGTGCAGATGGGTTAGAAAGGGCGTGCTGCAGAGGCAGTGTGTGTAAGGCAAGGAGCCAGAACTGAACAAAAATGCCGGAAATGATCTGACTCTCCACTAGTTAACATATTTAAATCGAACTGTTATTTTTCCCCTTCAAAAGGAAAGCTCTTGTTCAATCATGAATTATCAATCAGTGTCATGGAGATCTGCAGTTAGATTGCGCCTCTGTAGAAGTCAGCCTCTTGTCTGCAAATCTATGCATTTGCTGAAGGTCATTGCTGTGCCTTAGGTCTCCCTGGGGTCTTTTCCTCACTTAATTATCACTAGGAGAAGAATCAGCCCCAGAACTGTCTAGTCCAGCTATTTCCCAGTACACAACACAAGTTACACTTTTTTGGCAACTTATCTGTGATATTTTTTAGCAATCTTGTTCTTTTTCTGGACTTTAATATGTGTTTCAAATCTTCACTGCAAAATGTAAAAGCAAATAAAGAGACAATTTAGATGGGTGATACACAGGCCCTAACAGAAGATGGAGAAGAGAAACAGTAAAAAATAAACCTAAATAAAGAGTCAAACTCCTAATAAATTATCTCCAGTCACCAGACAACTGTAGCAGAGCAGCCAAACTAGCTGCCATACCCTGCTGCTGATAGGGTATGGCCTGCTGATAGTCTAGATAAAAAAATTAAAACAAATCTGGGCCAAAGAGAGGCTCTCAGCAATGGTACAACAGTTTGCTTTCTAGCCGAGGCAAAAATAACATGTAATCATTTAATACAATTTCTTCAAATAAACTTCATTTTGAGATAATAATTTCCAGATGGGTGAAGGTTTATAAACATTTCTGCCACATGATACATCACCACTGGGTAAAAAAAAGGTTAAGAGAGGGATTTAGTCACTGGGTCTATACCAGTAAATTAAATGTGTCCAGTGCTGATCTCCTGAGGCCAAACAGCAAGGGAAGGTTGTGCCCACACTGTTGTCCCTTCTTGCTATCCAAGACCAAGTGGCTTCTTCCAAACTGCCTGTTTGGAGTTGTTGACCTGTGCTACCTTCTGAGCTGTGCCTGGAAGGTGTGGATAGAACAGTCTGATTGTCCAGACCTGAATGGTGCCAAGACCATCCAAAAATTAAACCATCTGGAGAAGGGAGCTCTCATGTCTGGAAATAATCCCAGGTGCTTTTTGATTTACCCATATGGACACAGCTGAAGACAAACTGCAGAAAACACCGCAACCCTTTCTGTATCAACCAATATTGTCCTTGAAACTGTTTTGGAAGCTCATCTAAAGTTTCAGGGCTGGATTATCATGGCGAGCTTTGAAGGCATGAAATCCCACACAAAAGGTCAAGTCACAAATGGTCATACTCAAAAACAAGGTGAGAACATGTTCAAGATGTCCATATAGTTTGGCAACTAATGGCCCAGCACGGTTTCTTGGATGAAATACTAGCATTGATCTCCTTGGAGCCAAAGCTGCTAGTCAGGCTGTCAGTGTCATACATTTGTTTGATTGCTTTGTTGGTTTGGGGCCCTGCAGAATCAGCACCAGGAATGTAAGAGAAACAACAGCACTTCGCACTTAGCATGGGGAATTTTGAGTGTTATTAATTATTTTTCATTTTTCTGGTTCATATTAAGAGACAGGGCTGAAACAAATCCAGGCAGAAATCAGCCACAGTTATTAGTGTCTCAAATCTTTGTCTTGTAGGCTTCAGTCTGGTTAAAACAACAGAAAGAAAAGAAAGCTGCACATGTTTCGGATGAAGGCCCCTAAGATATGTGGGATTTTAAATAAGTTACTTGGGTTGGATCCAGCACTAATTATTTCCCTATAAAACCTCAAATTTTTTCCCCCCCTGTTTACAGGGGATTGTTACTTGTGATTTTTTCTCAGTTTTATCCATACCTTCCACCATGACAATACCTCCATAGGTCTCACAGCAGAAATCTAAATGAACCATGGAGACAGTTGGATTTCATCAAGGGACTGATGGAAAATTGGCATGTCTCTAGCTCATCCTGCTTGATTTCTCACCGGGTGGGTTGGAAGAGTCCTCATCCTCTAGGATCTCACATCTTGGGCAAATTGACTGCTGTGGAGCCAAGGCCAGAGGTGCTCTAGTTCTTAAGCTTCTCTTCCCCCCAGGAGTCCCTGCATTCCTTGGGTGTCTATATGTTGCTGGATTCTCTGCAGCTCATTTTCCAGGCTCCTTTTAGCCTTTCAAAGCAGGAGCTGTGGAGTCATGTAGCTCCAAAATTTCCCAGTCCTTTGGGGTTGCATGTTTCTGGGGCTCTGGAACAGCCCCTTGATGGTGGAGGTATTCCAGGGACTCTTCTCCACTGCTCCCCATAAAAGCATGAAACCCAGAACATTCTGGAGTGCTTATTGGAAGAGCAGATAGGCTTTGTGATGATATTTTTGACTTCATGAACAAACATAAATGGTAGATCTTGAAATGAAAGCTTATAAGTGGATTACATCCCCGAATGTTTTGATGAGATGGTGGTACCCAGTGTGACTCCTCCTGATTCTGAGCCACAGATGCTTATCAGAAGAGGGCATCACTGCAGAAACTTGCTGAGAGGAGGTCAGAAACTCATTATAATATATTTTATTTAAGTGGAAAACAAGAAAACATACAGGAAATTATCCAATTTTGGTTAAAGGCCCTGCACAATCTAAAGGATTACAAGGTTATTGAATGCAACTATGTTTGGGCAAGACTGAGGACCTGATTCCAGGGACTTCTTAGGATGTTGATGCAAATTGATACAGGTGCCACTGTGTGTCATCTTTTTAATTTAGTGCTTTCAGCTCCAAACCTGAAGTCTGGTGGGCCTGACAACAACAAAAAGGGAGAAATTGGGATTTTACAGTCCACTGACTGTATTTGCCTTTTCCATGGTAAAGGATGTCAATCCAAAGGCATGCAGAGATTCCTGGGTATATGAAGGGAGACTCTGACAAAGATTTTCAATGGCTGAATCTCCTCTCTGCCAGTTTTCAAAGGCTGCATGCCTGGAGGACTTCACAAATATCTGCTGTCCTCTCCTCCTTCTCAATTGAAGAGATGACAGGCTGCGCCAGCTCATTTGGGACAAGATGGGACCAATGTTTCCTGTCTGGAGAGCAGAGCATCAGCAATGCCCAGTCTGAATGCATGCTGAAATTCAGGATCATGCCCAAACTGTTTCTTGAAAACATTTAATCTTGACTGTAAGAACAGCCATGGATGAGTCTCTGTTACTGGTTGCTCAATGTGTTTCTCATCAGTTCATATTCCAGAAACATTTAACAACCATCTCATTAACTGTTAAACCTGCATGGTTTTATCTCAAACCCTTTGTGAGATATCAACTCCACTGCTGCCAAGTTGGATGCCAGGTCTTAGGCAGGTGGGAGAAGCCATGAGCCTGCTGTGCTGCCCTTAAACTACATAACCCAGCAAACAGTGTGAAGATCTTGCTCTATCAGCTGTGCACGTCAAAATCTCCCCAACCTTCCTTCTTCACCCTCCATTGACATGACAGATGTTTTTGGACACCTTCCCAGTTTCATCAGGTCAGTTCTTGGTAGGCTGGAAATCTCTGTTTCTCATATAGTTCCCCCAAAATATAAACAAATACCATCTGTGGTGGAGCTAAGCAGTGGAAACGTATATGTCCTGTTATGGATGCATGTTTACATTACTACTGGGTGTAGACTAGGTGGCTTCATCTTTTTGGAGCTTTTTAGTTCTCTTGCACATGCCATAGTTTTGTAACCCAGCATAAATACTGGGACTCCTTTTGAAAAAGAGTGGCTTAGAAGGGCCTCAAATCTCCTCTACTCTCTCTGGTTATTCATTTTCCACCCCAACATTTCTTCCATGACCAGGATCTCCCTTTCATGTCCTTCTCTCCAGGTAATCTTTGCTAGATGTGTAGTCCCATCTCATGCTGACAAACGTGAGTATAGAATCACAGAATGATTTGGGTTAGAAGGGGCCTTAAAGATCATCTTATTCCACTCCCCTACCATGGGCAGGGACACCTTCCACTAGACCAAGTTGCTCCAAGCCCCATCCTACCTGGCCATGAACACTTCCAGGATGGGGCAGCCACAGCTTCTCTGGGCAACCTGTGCCATGCCATCACCATCCTCACAGGGAAGAATTTCCTCCAATATCCAATCTAACCCTGCCCTCAGTTTGAAGCCATTCCTCCTTGTCCTGTCATTCTATGTTGTTTTCACAAGTCCCTCTTCAGCTCTTTTGGAGCACCTTTAGGCACTGGAAAGGGGTCTAAGGTCTTCCTGGAGCCTTCTTTTCTTGAGGCTAAACACCCCCAGCTCTCCCAGCCTATCTCGAGAGCAGAGAGGCTCCAGTTCTTGAAGCATCTCCATGGCCTCCTCTGGACTCACTTCAGCAGCTCCATGTCCTTTTGAAGCTGGGGGCCCCAGAACTGGAGGCAACTCTGCAGGTGGGTTCTCACCAGAGCTGAACAGAGAGGGACAATCACCTGCCTTGACCTGGTGATAACAAGGCTCTGAAGTGATTACACTGTGCTGCTGCAAATGCATGGGTGAACTCTTTGCTATGTGTTTTATGATGCTCCTCTCTGTCATTAGAGACTTCACTGTCTCTTCAGTAACACCGTGCATGTGAAAACTTCACGTAATGAATATACAACCAACCCAATGAACTTGCTAATCAAACCAGTCCCAACTGTTGGCAGAAGAACTGAATGCTCTTGCTGATTTGGCACGTGGGTCATGAATATTATTTTCCATGGAACACACATTTGCTGCTGCCAAGTTTGGGACAGGTGTACAGCACCACTGCAACCAGACAAGTATCTGAAATAAGGTTTCTCTTGGTGGGAAGTGTCCTGCAGAGCTTCTTGCTTCATGTTTTGTTTTTTTCTCACCAGTAAACCACTAAGACCCAGAAGTGACCTTTCCAGTTGAAAAAAGGGACTCAACTGATCCAGTTTGCACAAGAAAGTTTCAACACAGGAATTGGTGCTTCTCCTGCCCTTTGAGTGAAGCTCATTGCAGAGCAGAGCTTGTTGTGCCGTCACAGCAGTGGTGGAAAAGGGAGGGTTAAAATCTGCAAGACTGTTGTGACCTCAGGAGAGCCTGAGAGCAGGGAATGGGTGGCTTTGTTTTGTTTTCATTGGAAATGGGGAGAATTGATTTTGTCTTGACACTCACCGTGCTGCCAAAAGGCTCAGAAATTTACCAGCCAAACTTCACTGGAGACCAGGGGAAAAAAAATGTTTTGTCAACCAATGTGTGAGATTTGCAGCAGAGTGATGGAAGCCCAGAGGGAAGGTGTTCGTGTTGGAGGCAGCATGGCCAGGTCATGCTCTGAGACTGACTTTTACAGCTGTCAGCGAATCTGTCTATGGGCAACTCTAGCTCATGTTACCAGCAGTAGGATGCAAGAATGACCCATAACTGGAGGCAGACTATGGCCCATTATTGGGGGTTAGGTTTTTCCTTTTGTTTCTTTCCCTCATGGAATTTTACCCCATATATTGCTAGGAAACAGTAACTACCAATACTTAGGAAAACAAAGATGTAGCTGGCTGTCACAACATTCCATTGAAATGGCCCTGGCTGGGGGCAAGTTGCAAGTGATAAGGGGAGAGAAAAAGTGAGGGGGTTACTCCGGAGGTTTGGGGCTGGGTTTTTGGTCAGTCTGGTTTCTGGGTTCGGAGGAGGAAGGAGCTGTTTGCTGTTTTCCCTGCTGCCTGACCACTCGGAGCTCAGAACCAGCATGTATGGTGCTGAAACATCAGGATCAGCTCCTGCTGGACCCTCTGCCCGCAGCGTGTTGCCACGGCCACTCCTGTGTGTTGGACTCCGAGATCCCAGTCTGCTGTGGTTTTCCTGCACTGCAGGTCTGCTAGCCTCCATTACCATGTGGTCTCTCAGCTCACACCACAGCGCCCCCTGCAGCTGCGGGGGAATCATCGCACCCACTCTGCCCATCAAGAGCCAACTGTGCCCCTGCCGGCTGTGAGCGTAACTGCACCGAAGGGGAAAGTGCTTAAAGAGCAGGAAAGAGACTATTGGGTTTTCTGGTTTTTTGTTTGTTGTTGTTGCCACTGTTGTTGTTTGCTTGCCTTGTTATACACATACATATTAGTAAAGAACTGTTATTCCTTTTCCCATATCTTTGCCTGAAAGCCCGTTGATTTCAAAGTTATAATTTGGAGGGAAGGAGGTCACATTCTCCATTTCAAGGGCGGTTCCCACCTCCCTTGGCAAACACCTGTCCTTTCAAACAGAGACATCCATAAACCGGATCTCCTGACAGCTTGCTGGAGTCAATCCCTTGCCCCTTGAATGGAGGCACCTCAAGGGCAGCTCCCTCTTGAACCCAGTGACTTTGTCCCCTTTTCGGAAGAGGGAGGTATTGGGACCTGCCCCATGTTTCCCTCATAATACCTTTCATCATAAAATTATACTGTGCACAAATTTTTTCCTCAAACTCAACCTTTTTTTGATTAAAATGTTACTCTTTTAGTCAACCTTCATGATTTCTCAACTCCATAGAAGACTGTATTCCCTAAACCAAAGACAGACAAATATCAGCCCTAGAGCAGATGACCAAGCAAAGCCCAGGAAGGGCAGGGAAGCAGGTAATCCTGCTTTACCAGCTTAAAGGGGACCCTTGTCAGTTTCCTGCAGCACAGGTGGTAGTCGTTTCCACAATCCAGGGTAGCTATCCTTGCTCCCTTTCTCATGGTGTTTCATAGAGTACAGGGAAATATTCACTGAAGCAGAATGAATGGAAAATTGGAAGAATCATCAGATAAATTCTCCATGAAAAATTATCATAGGGAATGTTAACATGGAGAAATTTAATGCAAAATTTCATTTTGGGTGGGAAAAAGTCCCTTTATAGCTAGATACATTTAGTAAAAAGCATTCCTATACCCTTCCCTGCCTCTGTTGCTGGTGCTCCTGCACAAACTTTTCAGCATCCATTCATTCAAAATCCCTTCTTGTTCCCACCTCAGGCAATCTCAGGATTGGCAAGGATGGAAACCTTTCTGTACCCCACAGTCACGGCTGGTGGAAAGGTTGCTTCTGTCCTTCAGGAGGACATCACACATAGGTGAGAGGGACCCAAAGATGGTTCCATCTAAACCATACAGGTCTGCCATGCCTCAGCATGAGGGAGTGTGTAAGCATAGACATCAGAGTATGGCTCGACTTGATAACACTGTGCTGTGTTGAGCAGTTGAGAAGTTGTGAGTGTCTCATCCCTAAAAGTATTTGAGGTCATTTTGGACAGGGCTTGGAGCAACCTGGTCTAGTGGAAGGTGTCCCTACCTATGGCAGGAGGTTGGTACTGGATGATTTTTAGAGTCCCTTTCACTGCAAACCATTTTGTGATTCTATGATTCTATGTCTGGAGAACAGACTGCTTTTAGGCAACCCATTGATCAGGCAGGGCTTTTGGCTGAGCTTTGGGGTGCACCAGGAGACAGGTTTGGAGCACGCCATTCCTCAAACCAACCTCATTTGAGGTACAGGGGCACATTGTCCAGCCACCCTCAGATAGCCCTAAGGGCCTTTGGGCATCATGTTGTTGATGCTGAGCAGTGAGTTGGCCAGAAGGTCCTTTAAAGGTTCACGGTCCTTGGACTCTAGATATGGTCTAACGCTACACATTTGGTAAAGTTGATGAATTAGGAAGAGTACTTCAGTCTGGGTACACTGGTGTGACCATACCTCAAAGGTGCATAAACATGGTGGTAAAGAAGCACACTGTACAGATCAGGCTGTGCTTCACCATCAGGATCACAGATCACAGCCACTGCTTCTGTCCCACCTCTGACATCACCTCACTGTGTGATCCTGGACTACTCTGCTCAGCTTCTTTATCTGTCAGATTGGGACAATAATGACCGGCTACCTCACAAGTGAAGTTTACAAGTTTACCTCTTAGCTATTGTCCCAGCAGAATGTTACAGGGTGGTTGGGTTCATTGAAGATCTGATGGAGTTGTTTTTGTGTTTTCCCTTTGTAAGAGTAGATAGGGCATCACCCCAGGTGTCCTGGCAAATCTTCCAACTCACTTTCTGCTGTTGTGATGAAAGGGGACATGTCAGCCCTAGAAAATGCGTGTTAAGCAAGAAAGAGGAGAGTGCTGGGAAAGGGCTTCTTTTCCGCAAAATTAGTTTTGCTGAGTTTACAAGATGCTGAACGGTATTAGTACTGCATGCTTTAGTACCATGAGATTGCAAACAAAGTTTCAATATGCCTTTCTACAGTGCCATTTATCAGTCTCCATCTTTTTCCTTTCTAGTTTTTCCACATTTTTTTCCCATTTTCCCCCCTTCCTCTCATTCCTTTGCTTTGTCTCCTGGATTTATTCCCATTCTCTAGATTGTTTTTGTTAATTTTACTCTTTCTCAAAGGAAAAAACCTCAGTCTTGTGTACAACATTCTCTCATAGTCCTGGATTTAAAATGCCTTGCTGGGGGTCTATAATGTACTGACATGGAAAGACCAGACCTATTATTAAACTAATAATCTAGGAATTTTTATGAACTTCAGAGCTCTGCAATCTTTTCTAACCACATGGCACAGATTGCTGAGGCATTAGTAGCCACCGGCAAAAAGCTACTGTAGCTGGACATGCCAGCTTTGTAAACTGCAAAGGGCTACAAAGATCAATGAGCCAAGGAGCTGGGTGGAGAGAAATGGGATGCATGCAACAGCAGTTGGTGAGATCTACCTGTTTCCTCCCAGGTTTGTACCTTGTGCATTGGCCAGGTTAGAGCTCCCAAAGTATAAATTGTGATATTAGAAAATATCTTCAATAAAATAAGATTGCTAGAAGTTGGGATGCAACTGTATACTTGCCTTAGTCTCTGCTTTGACCACTGCCACATACTGAGTTAGAAGGATCCTTGATCAAAACCAACATGGTTATGCTGTATTATTATGACAGACTGGTCTGGTTAAGATGAGATGCTGCTGCACCTCTCATTTTAACACCTTTTCTTATGTTGCTTACAAATATCTTTTGCCAGGTAAAAGTATATTCAGTGTATGGCATCAGGAAATCATTAGGAAATTAGGAAATAATGTGTGACAAATTTGGTGACCTTCTATGATGGGGCTACAGAGTTTGTGGATAGGTGCAGAGCCACTGACATTGTCTGCCTGGATTTCTGCAAAATGTTTTACACTGTCCAACACAATAACCTTGTCTCCAAATAAGAGATGGATTTGATGGATGGACCACTTGGTGGATAAAGAACTGGCTGGATGGTTGCACACAGAGTTGTGATCAATGGCTCACTGTCCATGTGGAGACCAGTGACAAGCGGGGTCCCTCGTCACTGGTGCTGGGGGTGATACTGTTCAACAGTGTTGTCAGCAACACGGACAGTGGGACCTAGGCACTCTAAGCCTGTTCACTGATGACACTGAGCTGTGTGGTGCAGTCACACACTGGACGGAAGGGATGACCTAGACAGGCTGGAGAGGTGGGTCTGTGTGAACCTCATGAAGCTCAACAAACCCAAGTGGAAGGTCCTACACCTGGGTTGTGTCAGTCCCAGACACACCTACAGGTGGGGCAGAGGAGTGATAAAGAGCAGCCCTGTGGGGAGGCACTTGTGGGCAATGGTTGATGAAAAACTTGCCATGAGCTGGCAGTGAGTGCTCCCAGCCCAAAAAGCCAACAATATTCTGGGCTGCATCCAAAGAAACACAGCCAGCAGGTCAAGGGAGGTGATCCTCCCCCCCTACACTACTCCTGTAAGATCTTACCTAGAGTACTGCATCCAATTCTGCTGCCCCTAACACAGAGAGGGACATGGAACTTCTGGAGCAAGTCCAGAGGAGGTCCCGAAGTTGATAAGGGGACTGGAGCACCTCCCCTATGGAGACAGGCTGTGAGAATTTGGGCTGTATAGCCTGGAGAAGAGAAGGTAGTGGGATGACCTCTTAGCACCTTCCAGTATCTGAAGGAAGCCAGGAAGTTCATCAGGAACTGTGGTGATAGGACAAGGGGATATGTGTTCAAACTCTAATAGGGGAAATTTAGATTAGATGTTTGGAAGAAATTATTTACTGTGAGGGTAGTGAGGCCCTGGCACAGGTTGCCCTGAGAAGCTGTGGCTACCCCAACCCTGTAATTGTTCAAAGCCAGGTTGGACAAGGCCTTGAGTAACCTGGTCTAGTGGAAGGTGTCCCTGCCCATGGCAGGGGGGTTTGGGACTAGATGGTCTTTAAGGTCCATTCTAATCCCTTAACATTCTATGATTCTGTCATTAGGAGATGCGGTTGGCATTCAGAAACTGGCATTCATTGCTCACTTTGCTGCCCAGTAAAATGCAATCCCTCAGCTTGATGATGCTCATTACATTCTAAGAGCATAATTTCAAAGAGGAATGAAATACTTTTGCTCCTTGCTCCAGAGACTTGGATAGCTGCATTGCTTGGTGCTAGGCAGTGTCACGCTTCCTTTATTAGGTGGAGGCATCATTGTTGTAATCTGTGCATGGTTTTGCAAAGTTTTTTAATGTCCTTCAGGGTGAAAGCTGACAGTAGAAAGAAGGACACACAGGTATTCGAATTGCATTTTAAAGCTGACCATCTATAATGTGATTTATATCATTGTGGGATCTGCCATCATATGAGATATTTTTTTCCACTCTTTCCATTTAATTTTTCACCCACTTGTCAATCTTCTTGTCCTTCCATTTTATTTAATTAGAAGCACTGGGTTTGATGATACCTTCCCTCAGAGACTGAACACACCAGGACATTCTCCATGTAACTCAGGTGGTAGAAGTACATTGGCTGCCCTGAAATCACCTGTGGAAAAACAAAGAGGAGGAAAAGCTCAGTATCTCCCTGTGCTGGATTACGAACTCATCCCTGGGATGGTTCTCTAGAGAGAATAGACACGCAACCCATGCTGAGGATTAATTACTGGACCCTATTATAACAGGAAGCATGGAGACATCAAAAAAAAGGAAAAACTTCTTCAGATAATCAACATCAGCTCCCATTTACAGGATACCCCCCTTCTCCAGGCAAGCCACTGCTGTGATTCATGCCACGTCCCACATTGCTGCCTGCCCTTACCATCTGAACAGTGTACATGCGTATTTTCTCCTTACATGTGAGTTTCCAGCTGCTCAGCAAAGCAGATGGATGGGGAATATGTAACTCATCTGTGAGGAGGATGATAGACAAGGGTATCAGGGGGGGGAAAGTTTCTGGTGAGTCTCTGGATGGGAGACATGGATCTTTTCTTTTGTGTCAGCCATATGTCAGGGTAATTGGAAGCAACAAGGCAGTGCTGGAAAACGTTGTCATGGATCTTAAGCCTTGGTGGGAGTTACTCCTCACAACATATGAAGCGCTTACAAGAAGCCATGGCAACTCCAGTGCATGGTTGACATGCTGAGCCTTTCACCTAAGCCAGTGAGGCAGGGAAAGAAGGTGAAAAGTTTCATGCAGGCACAGGGAGAACAGAGCCAGAGTTGTTTTACAGGAGAAGAGGGCAGAGGGGGTAATAAAGTCAGTTTCTAGCTGGGAAATCTATATTTCATTTGTGAAATATAACATGTGGTTGCTAAGGTAGCAGCAGATGAGGTTTAGGAGTTCTATCCTAGCCCTGTGTGCCTAAGGCATTCCCTGCCACTGGCATGAAGAAAACAGGCACAGTCAACACCCACTGCAGGACAGTTGTGCCTCTGTGAGGGCACAGCAGGAGCTCCTCAAGAAGCTCAGCATCCCCATGGTTCCTCTCCAGAGCTGCTGAGTACTTGGGATACCACTCCACATGTAAACTCACAGGCTGCCCCTCTTGTCCCTGAAACATGCCATGAACTGAAAGTAACTTCACCAGGCATTTTCTTTTGGAGGGTTTCCTCTCTGGAAGAAAAGTCCCTTTTACTTCTTGAAAGTTATGTCTCAGCTGATGTGTGGTTTTTCTATGCTTTTGTCACTAACCATTAGTTCAGTCCCTACTGCAGCCTGCACCACACCGAGAAAACTTATTAAGCCCCAGATACAGTCTTCATCTTTCAGGAGGAAATGGGACCTATGAAAAGCAATTTTTTTTCTGCCAAGGAAATCCCAGTTGCAGACTCAGGAGCCCTAAACCCAGCCCAGGGAGTCATCCCTTTCCACCCAGTTACTGTCTAAGGGCAGCCACAGAGGACCAGTGCCTGGCATCCTCTTGCCTGGCACCTGGGGCAACCCAAACCAAATGAGATACCATGAGACAGAAGTAGTATGTGCTTCTGTTCTTCTGTCTTAGTAGAATTATCCTGCTGTAAATTTTTCTGAATGCTTTTTGGTCTCACCTCACCTTTAAACCTTATTTAGAGTTTAGGATCTGAACATTTAATGTGATGTAAATTTGTTTCTGTGTAAGGACAACTGCTGCAGAGGGTGAGTCCTACACACCACCAGTTTACTGCAGGCTTTTGGGCTGGAAGTGCACTGTGTACTCCTCCCAAATCATCCCTACAGTGCCTCTCATGAGCTTTAGATGCTAGGCACAGCAGGAGAGGAGTTAGAATGAACCCAACCCAGAGTGGGATGAAAAGGAGGATCTCTCAGATTCGCATGTTCTGGCTGGGCTGTAATCCCATCCAGGAAAGTTTATGGTGCTCCCAATTTCACCGTTTGATCACTTCTAGAGAGACAATGAATCTGGGGCCTCCACTGGTGAGTTGCCGCCAGGGCCCAGCAGGGTGGGTGGACAATGATGAATTGGTCTGAGGTAAGATGTTGTACTGCAAAACGTGTTACATATCTCCCCTCGCTCCTGCTCCTTAAAAACCATTCAGGAACTGGTTTTCAGCTCTTTTTGGCTTAGAAGCAGTGAAAAAAACCCAACCCCCAAAACTTCAGGGGAAGGTGTGATTGTACCAGTGTGCTGGAGGGATGCTCAGCAGAATTGGGCATGTAGCAGGTGAGTCTTGCTCAGGAACTGCAGCTTCACTCCTCCCAACCAGCACTAATTCTTGGCCACTGAAAGAAAAGGGGATTTCTTCCTGACTATCCTGGAGTGATTTATGATGGTAGTCTATTCCATGATTCTCTGCTTTATGGCCAAAAATGGTTGCTGTATCTTAAAGACCTGTTGCAGAATGATTAGAGGATCAGGGACATGGATTATTGATAAAGGGAACAAATCAATAACAGAACTGTACAAAGCAAAGGCCTGCATGAGAAAAAGCCTCCATGAGAAAATCCCTGCGTGAGAAACAGGCCTGAGAACAAAAAAGGGAGTTTTAAGGAGGTGCAGTCCTGTGCTGATAAGATATACTGACCATGAGAAGGGAGGAAGATTTTTGATCTCTCAAGTCAAAACATAAATAATAGAAGCTTGCCAAATGTAGTCTTTTATCTAACCCAATTATGGAGAAGTAAGAATGTGCTTTTGTAAGCTTAAACCAATCAAGAACTGACAAGTGTATATACTGATACTATATAAGTGCCTCTGTATTGCCAATAAACGAAGCTTGCTTACCAATCACATTGATTGTCTGCATGGCTTCCCCCACCCGAAGTCGGCAAAGACCCGGAACTGGGTGTGTTCGGGGCCAGGGAGGGGGGAGCTTTGGGGGTTTTGGCGGGCTTTTTTGAGGCCTTGCTACCCAGGTGTTCCGGGATGCTGCGCAGTTTGGCTTTGCTTGGCTTGCACTGTTTTTTTGGCCCAGGCAAGAAGCTTTTCCCTTCCTGGCCTTGGAGAAGCTGCAGCAGCAATCTTTCAGCTGCCTCAAGGTGAACTGAACAGCTGTTAGTCCACGGCTGGCGGAGCGGGACCGGCGGGAGCGGGGCCACCCCATTTCAGCCCCAAACCGCAGGAAGCTGAGCCAGGGAGAGAAAGCACACCAAAAAGCTCCCCGCCCACCTGTGTTGTCTGCTGTGGAGAGGAAGTCGACGCCAAAGAGCCACTGGGTTTTTTGCGTCCTGCTGGAACTCTTTCGTGGAAGCTCCACTTCCCTCAGCCTGAAAGCTGGCACCATCTCACACCACGTGTCAGGAAGGGGTATTTCTTCAACATTTGCCCCATTCTCCAGGCATTTTGGGTCTTTATTCCTCCCTATGTGTGGGGCGGGGGGTGAGTTCTGCAAGCATTCTGTTGTTAATAAACTGTTGGTTTTGTTTTTATTTCACCTTCCTCTATTAGTATTCATTTTCTCTTGGTGGATGGGAATTGTTGAAACCCTTTAGAGGAAACCACTCATTGCAGAGTGTCTTCTCCTAAATTTGTCTCAAAACTGACACACTGACTGCTGCTAAACACCTCCACTTTCGTAGAGGAAAAGGAGTATTTGCCGCTTAGCTAATTTGCCTCTGTGCTATGGTATCCCAATACTCTGACTCAAAGGAGTTAATCTCATGGTAGAGATGTGAGAAGTCCATACCAAGTGGATCTGTGTAAAGGTGCTTTTGTCTAACTAGAGTGACATTATTTTTTCTGCGATGAAGCCTGCAAGGTCAGAATGTCATGGTGTTAAACACTAGGCATGTAAACTGACACCTACATGCTTGTTATCTTGACCAAGCTTGTTATCTTGACAGATAGCAAGAGTAGAGAAAGGAAATAAACCCATTGGAAAATGAGGCTCAGAGAAACTGGACTTCTTGAACAAAAGCTTTGATTTAATTTGAGTTGATTTGATCAGTCTAGGTCTTCAATGCCATCACCCCAGTGCCTCCCTCTGGTATTCAGTGTCCTGATTTTTTTTTTTATAATTATGGGTTTCCCTAATCCCTTGTGTTATTGCAGCTCAGCATGTTTTCTCACTGCAGTGCATAGAGACTTCCCTGGAGCCATGAAAATGAGCAAGGGAGAGGGACACAGAGCAGCTCAAGAAATGCTCTTTATGCACAGGTAAGAAATCAGTGTTGACTCCAGAAGCCCCTTATTGAATTATGTCTTCTTTCAGGACCAGAGTGACTAGTAGTTTCACTTTCATGCGTTGAGTTGCAATCAAACTGTACCTTACTGGGGGAGCCTCAGAAACTGTGGATTATCTGAGTGGTGTCTGTTTGTCCCAGATTTATATTTGGGTCTCATGACTTGTTTTCTCATACCAGGAACATGTGAATTTCCCATTCCCAGCACTTTATAGGAACACTGGCCTTTGTTCTCAGATTGGCCTAGGCAGTGATGAGCTTAAGTGCAGATGTAACCAGGGGTAGGTGGGACAGGCTTTTAAGTCCTGCTAAAGAGAGATGCAGGCTAAAACTGTATCATCCAGGAGATGATGATGACCTTCCCAGAGTACAGCATATTCTTGTTTTTTCTTCTGGAGCCATTTTATATGCCCAATTGTGAGATGAGGTCTTTGAGGGGGCTGCCAGTACCTCTGACAGGGAAAACTGAGTGCTGCAACCAGGCCGCAAGGCAAATAAATTGCAGGAATGTGGTCTCTGCTATGCTTCCCACTCCCTGCTGGCTTTTGAAGTAAAGAATCAGTCTGGGAGCTGGAGGGAAGCCTCCCGCCTGGCAAAGTGGGCTGACACCAGAAGGCTACCAAATTCTTGATAAGAGAGGAATGGGGGAGAAAAGGAATTAAATTCTCTGTGAGACAATACTCTGTGGCTGCTCTGAAAGATGACAGCTACAGCAAGTCATTTATAGTTTGTTGGAAATGTCTCCTGAGAACCCTTGCAAAGAGGAGGAGCAGGAGCATCTGTTGGCCTGTTGGGGTTTTAGGAGTTCTGCTGTTTTTTGTTAAAGGAATTTTCCCCATACGTGTTGCTAGGGGGACAAATTGCTGGGTACTCCAGAAAAACAAAAGACCTAGCCACTGAAGGAGGGGTGCATCTGGCTACTCCTTTGTTTCACCTGGATGTGTGGACAGTGGGTCCCTGGCATTTGGACGGAGAGGGAGGCTGCTTTATTCGGCTGCCTTTTTTCCTTCTGCCAGAGAAACCCCAGGATCCCAAGCCTGCCTTCCCTGCCCTGCTGGGAGACGGGCTGTGGCCGCCCTGCCCCTGCTGTTGCTTCGAGCCTTCGGTTGTAGCCATGCTCAACCTGCCTGCCCAGACCTCCGGGGGGTTCCCACCACAGCTCCACAGTTTGGATACATCGCGTCTGCCATCCAGGATTTATGCTCGTTCCTGCCGTTCCAGCCTGTCGTTGCAGCCTGCTGTTCCTGAAGATCCAGCCGGACACGGGGGCCAGCTGTCCAGGGGTTTGTGAAGCCTTTGTTCCATCCCTTCCCGGGATCCCAGGCCACTGGTGCCGTGTGCTCCCCGAGCTCGCTCCGGAGCGCCCCCTGCAGCCGCGGGGGAACCATCGCACCTGCCCTGCTCACCGGGAGCCGCCAGCGCCCCTGCCGGCTGCGAGCGGAACTGCACCCGAGGGGAAAGGGCCCGACAGCCGAGAGAGGCTGGCACTGGGTTCGTGGTTCTGTTTGCTGTTACTGCCATAGTTATTGTTGTTTGTTTGCCTTGTTATACGCATATATATATATATAATAGTAAAGAACTGTTATTCCTATTTCACATATCTTTGCCTGAAAGCGCCTTAATTTCAAAATTATAATAAGTCGGAGGGAAGGGTGTTGCAGTGGGGATACTGCAACATGCATATATCAAAGCAGGAGTCCCATGGAAAAGAAATATATATGGACAGACAGATTATTGATAGATGTTTCAGAGAGATGTTTACTTCTCCAGCCGCATGGCCGGGGCTCTGCTGAGGAACTGTTACAGTCACCTGACCAAGGGTCCTTCTGCCCGCGCAGGGGACACAAACCAACCAATGGGAACGAGGCTGACCAGGGGCAGGGAAACCCCGTGTCTGTCCCCTCAGGGCCCCTCTCCCAGGACTACACGGCGGGGGAGGAGACCCCAACAGAAGGGGGGTCGCATCTGCCATTCCAAAAGAGGCTCCTGCCTTCCTTAGCAGACACCTGTCTTTCAAACCAAGACATGGCCTCAACCCAGATCATATATTACTGTCTTTGGGACCTGCTAGCAAGGCTTGGCTGCTTTTTCCAGCATGAAATGTAAGGAGATTCCTCAAGGTTTTGCTAACTCAGTCTTCCATCATAGAAGGAGATGTGGCTGCGGACAGACAAGCTGGAATTTTGTCTAAGGAATTTGGAAGTGCTCAGAGGGACAGGATAAGGTTTGAAATGAATATTTCATTTTCAGTACTACATGCTGACTTGTGAGGATCCAATTATGGTCACTTCAGGTGGAGTCTTGAGGGTAGAAAGAGCACACTGGGAGCATCTACACTTGCTTGATGTGCCCACCAGTCATTCAGCAAACCTTCAGGTCTTTGGACCACCTCAGCTTAACTGAGTTCCCAAGTGGAACAGACTTTGAGCAGGTTTGGTAACTTACCTGAAGACAACTCAGACTTTTGCAAGATACAAAAATCTCACAGGAGTGAAGCTACAAAACTCACTGGGCCATTCAGGTCCTCAGTGAATGTTGCTAAGAGCCAGAGCAACAGCATGCGCTGATGGGCAGAAGTGTTGGGCAGGAAGCACAAAGGAAATGATGAAGTTTGATCTTCTGTTCATGTGGTGGTTGCAGCTGGCCATGACAGTTTTTATGGGGCATCAGTTCAGAAGTGAGAATAGATCTTCAAGGATCAGGAATCACAAAACTCACTGGGGCCACTGTGGGGATAGGTGTTATAGGCTGTTGTAGGCTGGCCAGGAGTAAGTGAAAGAACTGAATTTAAGCATCCTGTAAGTGAGCATAAGCCCCAGAAGAATGTATGGGAGCACCTCACAACAGCTGAGGTGGATCAACAGAGTGAATATCAAATATGAAGCAAGAGGGGATCATCCAGGGCTGTCCTCAGCAGTCTGATGATACAAAATGGACCATAAGGACGAAGGGAATAAGCTCTTCTCCGTATTACCAGGGAAGCAGGCATGAAGTCATGGTCTTAAATGGAGCCCTGGGAGAGCTCTGTAAAGCTTGAGAGGCAATTTCTAACAGTAAATCCAGCTAAGCACTGGTGTCGATTGCCTGGGAAGCTGTCATTTTGGAACCAGTTGTAGTCTTTAAAAACAGATAAAATACTACATTGGTGTTAAGGACTTTTTTATTTTACCAAATCTTTGGCAACAAGATCACATCCTCCTTAACAGGAATGGTTAAGGATGTTCCTAAATGCTTCTCACTGAAATCTTGAGCTTAAAAGACACGAAACTGTTAGCTCAAATCGCCTTTGTGATTTGAACATGAATAAAATCAGGCCAAGGATCAATAGGAATTATAAGGTCTATCTTCCACCATTACTGTTTTCGCAAAGAAGTAGTCTTAGAAAAACAGCTGGTAACCTGAATGAGGGTTGAGGCCATGGTATGTAAGGAGCTACATCCTGGAAAAAAAAAAAAAAAAGACTCTCTAGCATGTCTAGATATGAGAGGCAGGGGAATGAAGAAAGAGAGCATTATCAGCCTTATTTTACAAAGGGGGCTCTTATGCACAATGTGTTTCCTTGTTACTTGACCTTCTTTTGGAATTGCTGTGGATCTCAGGAAGAGCTCAGGCAGGGACTGAAGGTAAAATTAGTGACACTGGAGTTTCAATGTGTAGAGGATATACAGTCTGAAGTACTCACAGAAATCTCCCTTCATTGTCCATAGAGACAGAAGCAATTCTAAAGTGCAAGTCATCTGACTGTTTTCATACACTTACATTAGCAAACTGAGAATAAACTGTTTTATTCCTCTACCTAAAAATGACATAGAAGTCACAGTACCTATCTGTGACCATGGACTGTGATGTATGAATGAGATATGGTCCCCAGTCGTGGTATAACTAGAAACATTTATTGAAAGTGTATATAGCTTTTATAATCTTTTCACTATCAGGTTAGAATAGCACGAGCTTGGATAGTCAATAGAATAACTGTTCATGTCTGTTAACTAATAATATAAGTGATCACATTCTTAATATTAACATCAGCTTTTATTTCCCCTAAAATAAGTGCTTGTATAACATTTTTTTTCTGCAAACTATTGTGTTTGTTATTTGTTATATTTTAGAAATTTTGTTACATTTCTCCTGCCTTGACTGAATAATCTTTGTTCTTTTAAACTAAGCGCTCTTTTTTCTTATTCCTGATTGTTCTTTGTTTTCTTGCCCCACGATAGACCTCCACAGGTCAGCTACAAATGTAGAGACTGTATATGCTATTAATACGTAGATTATTTTTCCCTGGTTTCTATTTCCTCAAACTGAGGAATGCCTGAAACTGTTTATATTGCTCATATAGGTGTGCCTGGTGTCTAAAACCTGAGGGAAAAAGAGGAGTGACGATGGAGTGTGGAAAAATTGTGACTATCAGTCATTTTATAGGTGATGGTTTCTACAAATGGGAGATTTGTGGTTGTCCTGAAGGTCATATATACAAGCAAGTAGAGGTGGTTCCCAGCTATCCTAAGCCCACCAAGGAAGCAACCCCCTCTGTTCTTTCTTTTTCTTTCCTTCCTTTCCTAGTGAAACTTTCCAAGCTAGGAACTAGGAAAGCCTGGGTGTTTTCAGGAACAGGATCAGTACCAAAGGACACTTGAATAGAAGATCTCTAATTCCAGACCACCTCACACCAGAGCTGTGCTCCAGCAAATTTGTTGTTGTGTCTCTGCTTGAGATCAGTACCAGATGCCATGAAAATAGCTACAAGAAGCTCTAAAGTAGGCAATGCTGAAAAAAAGGGTACATCTAAAGATAGTTACCAAACCACCTTGCTATGCTTTGTATTAAAAAAAAAAGGAGATTGAAAGAAGGTGAAACAGAGCCAGTACTTGCAGGATCTCTGAGTGCTCTACCTTACATGTGGCAAAGCGAAGGAGTTAATTACATGGTGTTTAAAACAACTTCAAGAAACCTCAGAATGGTCATCACAAAACTCTGAGGTACCCCAAATTGCTCTGCATTCTGACAAATGGTGACCAGTGCTTTTTAATCCCCAATATATAGTTTTCTTTGTGCTTCCTCACGCATAATTCAGAAAGTGGGAAAGAGCTAGGAAGGGCCATCAGAGCATCAGCAGATCTCTGGTGGGGGAAAGAAAATTATTTTTAATTTTTGGTGCATTCTCTTTCTGTCTGCTAAGTGATTTTTCCCCTTTTTTCCTTCTGCTTTTTTTTTCTTTTTTTTTTTCTTTTTTATTTGAGTTAGACCAATATGTAGGAAAACATTTAGCAAGAAACATGAATATGTTTCAGTGACTTTGAAATGGCAGTTCCCATTTCCTACATTTCCCAACATTTCCTAATTTTTGCTGTTGCTTTTGATGCTACCTAATGAACATAGATACTCTAAAAGAGTCACTTCAGGAGCTTTGAAACCGTTAATATATGCCCAAGAGGGTGTACTGCATTGTGGCCTCTGCCTTTACCCTCCCATGCTATGTATTAATGGTCTGATAAAATTCATTCTGGAGTGCTTTATTGCTATGATAGAATTTTAAAAAGGGGGAAAGGGATAGCACTTTATTGTTCTAAGGGAAAGCCCACTCAAGATCAGAAGCCAAAACCAAATTATGACAAATAAACTTCCCTCAGGTCACTCCCCTAACACAGAGAAAATACCAAGCCTGCCACTTTGGGGTGGCCACCATGAGCTGTCTGCAAAGCATCAGCATGGCTCTCTCTGCTTGCACTTCAGGCTAAATGCATCCAAAAATCATCAGCATCAATGGCATGCTCGATGTCTCTTATTGTTTGCCTTGCATCATCTCTGAGTGCCACTTCTCTCTGACATGGACCATGGCAGGGAAGTATTTTCAAGGGCTTTGAATTGTTTGTTTTAGGACTAATCTGCTGCAAGATATTGAGAAATCTCAGATTCTGCTGCAGCAAGGGCCTGGGCAACACGCAGAGCTGATCTGGTTGAAGATATCCCTACTCATTGGAGAGGACTTGGCACTAGATGGTCTTTAAAGGTCCCTTCCAACCCAAACTATTTTATGATTTTTCGATTCTATTTTAAGCTGCTTTCTGCCACAGACCAAAGGCCAAACCCCAGCTGGAGGACATGCCTGTGTGGGAAGCTTTTGAAGGTCATGAATGTGTCTGAGAGTTGTCCTACCAGCGAGGACATGGTGGGTGAGGTGAGCAGTTTCACCATGTGTTAAGCTACTATACTACCCTCTCTTTGAGAGAGCCCAGCTCTGCTGGTGAAATCCATATAGTAGTCCTGAATACAGCACTGGATTTAGTTTGTGTTACTGGAAGTGAAGTGGTAGCAGAAATAACAGATCAGGCTGAGGCTGCTAAATTCTGGCTCTCCAGGGTCCTTCTGGCATTGCTTTCAAACCCCGTGTTTCTCCAGAATATTATTTCCATGAAAAATGTAGGAAGGGACACAGGAGCTCTTCCAATCCAGTTTACTCTGTGTCATGGGTTAGCAAGCATAGTCCCAGAAGTGATGTTCTTGCAAAGAGGTGCTTACAGCTTCCTCTATGACCTAACAGAACCTATCAACTGGCTAGTTTGAATATGGACAATTTTTTAAGCCACTTAGAATTTTGACCGCCTCTGTGGTCCACATTTAAGAATGGACAAACCCCAGGAAGCTCTCTCTCTTGCTTCCAGCCTTGAGACAGGTAGCTGGGCTGGGCCCGTAAAGGGCCCAGTGGGCCTGGGCTGGGCCCAGGCCAGGACACAGCCATCTTGGAGCCGATGAGCCCTGTTCCAACCACGCCTCCCCCCCGCCCCCCCACCCCCACCCCTGCTACGTGCAGATGGCGCGGCTCCCCCCCCCCCCCCTCCAGTGCGGCCAAAGATTCAGCTGAAGCTGCCCTGCTGCCCAGCAAAGATCATGTGACCAACATCGATAAGCCACATTCCAGCTGCAAGGCCCAGGTGAGATTAACTCTTTTAGTGCTGTGAAGAGCTGAAAACCTGGGGGAGGAGAAAGAGGAGATGCTTAAAGCTGAAATTCTGTTATAAAGCTAATGGTGGTGATGGACTATGATATATCAGAGTACCCGTTGTAATTTCATGAAAGCATGGGGGGTGGAGCATTCAATTTGTACTTGTGAGCAAAAGCACCTGTGCTGGAATAAGCAAATGCTGAAGCAGCTGTAATTTGATGAGAAGTTTGAACAGGGAGAGATGGAAGCAATGAGGACTCTTGCTCCAAATCAGAAGGACAAGACCTCTGTTCCTAGAGATACTCCCAGAGATAGTCCTAGAGATGAAGATGATGAGGACCCTTTTGCTCCCAGGAAAAGGGGAGGGCCTCTATTCTTAGAGATGAAGTGCTCCCAGAGATGGGTGAAGAGAACCTTTGTTTTTGAACAGCTCAACCTTAAAATGGTACCCCAGTAGCTCAAGATTGGACCCTCGAAAGCAGTTGTGGGAAAAGCTGTAAGTTGAGGGAAGGGACTTTCACATGCGAGCAGAGAACCAACATGGGCGGCTGTCTCATTGTGATACTGAGCCATGAGAGAATTTCTTGTGGAGATGTCTCCATAGCATGAGCAAGAGAGACTCCTCTCCCTAAGTGAACTGAACAAGGTTATTATGGAAGTGATAAACTGACTGAACATCTCAAGGGTTGTCTTTTTACAGTGGGAGAAGGGCGAAAGGTGGGTGAGGAGAAGAGTTCTGAAGGTGTGGTATGATTTTTTTTTTTCCCCTCTTTCTTTTAGGTCTGTTAATAAACTTCTTTATATTCTTTTAAGTTTTGTGCCTGCTTTGCTTTCTCCTAATTCTGATCTCACAGAAGGCAAATAGTAATGAGTATTTTGGACCAAACCACTAAACTCTGCTTTATGGCTCCTAAGGTACATAGCTGCAAACTGTTACTCATCTCAGAGTTGAGGACATGAAAGAGCTTTCTGTTTGGGAAAGCTTTCAAAGATGTGCTAAAGCTGTTTTTATACAACCAGCAAAGGGAACCATCAGCACAAAACATGCCTGAAAAGAGACATGGAAAACAGCCTTGGAAGAAAATGTGTATGCATGTGGCATGACATTTATTTATTATCCTGTGCTACAGAGCCCTTGCCCAAGCTGAGTTGAAAGCTTAATGAAAACAGTGGTATTCTAAGCTTTACCAGGATTTAGACCCTCCTGCAAATGCATAAACAAGGAACATTTTCAAAGTCTTCTCCTACTAATGGTTATTCATAACTGTTTTAGGGACTGTTGGAACCCTGAGTTCTGAGAATTTCAGCCTTTCAGTGCTCACAGACAGTGATCCTCAGAAGCACACTGCATTTGACCTGAAGCATTGGGAAAGGCTTCCTAAATTATGTGATAACACTGAGGTTGTTGCTATGTAATTAAAGTTATATCACTGGGTGGAATATGTAGCAATGTAGAGAAATTAGGTTTATGAGATATATGTTACAATATGGAGGATTTTGAGTGTGGATTTGTTCTTCTTTTCTCCTTCCTTCTTCACAAATCTGGGTGTTCTGGTATTGGGTCAAAAAACCTGCAGTGCAGATCATGAGTAGTTAGTTACTGGATTATAAGTAAAAATAAATTACTTGGCATTCCATAATTGCATGAATTGAACCTTAAAAGGCCTTGGAAGTTAGATTTCATGGCCATTTTCCACCTTGTTAACTTAGAGGCACACTCTGTGCAGCTGTACTATAGATAAGATATAATAAACATTTAAGTCCGAAGATAAACTCCCTGTCTCCCTCATTTTAATTCAAACTCTGAGTAAAAGAGCAAAGAAGAAAAGAAAAAATAATAAGGGACTTGCTGTTTTATTTGACTGACAGCACTGAAAAGATAAAAGATCCCAAATGAGGTCTTTCTACTCCATTATTTGCCTAATAGATGGACCATTGTAAAGCCCATTTTCTGTTACTGCCACAGCTGGTTTGACATCTGTGTAATGGAGCAGAAGCAATGGGATTGATTGGGCTTGTGAGATTAAAGGTACTCACTTTTGCTTCTCATGTCTCTGAGAAAGAAGGTGATGGTCCAGGTCTTGCTATAGGCGACAAACTGATTTCACAGTTTCCATTGGCACAGATTAGGAAAATTAGGAAAAACACGCTAAAGCTTGACTTGAGAGAGGAACAGAGGTAAGGAGACACTGCATGGCAGGACCTGGAATCCCCATCATTGTCTAGGTGAACGTCTCCCAGAAAGATCTCTTAATTTCCCTGTACCTCCATCTCCTCTGATGACCCATGGAAAATCACTCCTCATCACCCTCAGAGGAAGGTTGCAATTCCCAGGTCATTGCTATTAACCAGTAGTCTGGCATGAGGAAGACTCGATCCTGTCTCAGTACAGTAGAATGAACTGGCAAAAGCTGATGTTTTTCCATTCCCATCTTTTGTGTTAGTGCAAAAATATCTGAAGACAGAAAATTTTCAAGACTAGGCCTTTCAGAGCAGCTCTAAGACACCTTGAAACATTGCCAAGGGTTTTCTTTTCACACTCTGTGGGCATTTCAGCTTCTGAGGCTGGAAGTCTAGCATGTTTTGAGTTGTTCAGGAGTTATTTCAAGAACTTCATAAACATGATGAGCCTGGTTTTGAGAATGGGCTCCAAATGTCCCTCCAAAGATGCTGCATGACATACCCTGAATACTAACCCAAGATGCTGGGACTTAGTTGCTCACCTCTGTATAATCAGAGCCTCAACCCATTGGTTCCAGCAGTGTCTTTGTGAAAACATTGTAGCAGCACAGCTCCCTACATGTTTTTGCTTTCTGCAGCCAAACCCAATGCCAGGAAAACAAAGGGAGGTAACTGCTAAGGCCATCACATCCATATTATCAGACTGTGGTGAGCCTGTGAATGGTGACTATTTTGTGTCCTGATGTTCAGCCATCTCTGCTCTGCTACACTTTTGTGGTTGATGCCTTTTAGTGTATTCCTGCAGCACAAATGAGGTCTGAGATACAGGAGATCCCTGCCCTTTTCTTCACCTGACTCCTTACTTACAGCTGGAAGTGCATGTAGCCCCCTTGCCAGGCTTATATTTGCAGCTGAGGAACTTCTGCTATCACCAAAGGTTTAACTTTGACTGGCAAGTGAGAAGAACCATCCACACATTATGTGTGCCTGTCTTGGTTTGAAAGACAGCTGTCTGCTAAGGAAGGCAGGAGTCTCCCTTGGAATGGCAGATGCGACCCCCCTTCCCTCTGAGTTATTATAATTTTGAAATTAAGGCGCTTTCAGGCAAAGATATGTGAAATAGGAATAACAGTTCTTTACTATTATATATATATATATATATATGTGTATAACAAGGCAAACAAACAACAATAACTATGGCAGTAACAGCAAACAATCACAAACCCAGTGCCAGCCTTCTCGGCTGTCAGGCCCTTTCCCCTTGGGTGCAGTTCCGCTCGCAGCCGGCAGGGGCGCTGGCGGCTCCCGGTGAGCAGGGCAGGTGCGATGGTTCCCCCGCGGCTGAAGGGGGCGCTCTGGAGTGAGCTTGGGGAGCACGCGGCACCGGTGGCCTGGGATCCCGGGAGGGATGGAAAAAAGGCTTCACAAACCCCTGGGCAGCTGGCCCCCGTGTCCAGCTGGACCCTCAGGAACAGCAGGCTGGAACGGCAGGCTGGAAAGGCAGGGATGAGCACAAATCCTGGGTGGCAGACGAGATGTATCTAAACTGTGGAGCTGTGGTGGGAACCCCCCGGAGGTCTGGGTGGGCAGGTTGAGCATGGCTACAATGTAGTGAAGGTTTGAAGCAACAGCAGGGGCAGGGCGGCAACCACCTGGCTCCCAGCGGGGCAGGGAAGGTGGGCTTGAGATCCTGGGGTTTCTCCGGCAGAAAGAAAAGCAGCTGAAGAAGCAGCCTCTCTCTCTGTCCAAACGCCGGGAACTGACTGTCCACACACCCAGGTGAAACAAAGGAGTAGCCAGATGCACCCCTCCTTCAATGGCTAGGTCTTTTGTTTTTCTGAAGTACTCAGCCATTTGTCCCCCTAGCAACACGTATGGAGAAAATTCCTTTAACAGAAAAAAACCCAGGAGAACTCCTAAAACCCCAAGAGCGCCAAATGCCTACAAACAAATTTGGGTGCAGTCCCCACAAATTGCTGAAGACCCCTGTCTTCTGGCTACTTTTCCACATTTTTCTCTAAGTTCCATACACTTCTTCAAACCCTATCACCACAGAGAAAGTTGTTCTTTCGCGTGATCTTAAAACATCTTTGGATTGAAAATTTCTGTGCTGGTACTTGTTGCCAGCTCTCACTATGGCATGCCAAGCACATCTCAGGGTAACAGCGCTGGAAAACCCAGTCAATAATTTCTCAGCCTCCTGCCTTATTTTTGTCAAAAGGAATCAATGGACAGCTCACATTTATTTATTTATTTATTTGTTTATTTATTTATTATAATGAGAAAAAACTAAACAAACCTGCACAAGGGAGGAAGAACATTTGAAATGCATTTCACAGAGGTTTCCTTCCTTGCCCTTGACTCCATCCTAGGAAAATGCTTGGCTGAGATGATGCGAATTAAAACGACGTGATTTTATTAAAAATAAATCAGTATTATAGGCAAGGAAGTCACGAGTTTTCGCTAATGCCAAACAAACCAACCTGAGAATTAGGCAATATAAATATGATCTACATGATGATTCACGTACGTTCTCTATCTGCTCTAAGCTTCAACAGCCCATGCAGGATATAACACAAAGCAACTTTTTCTGTTTATATGCAGCAGATGTTTGGGTTCCTCCCCAAAAAAGGAGGCTGGGCAGTCAATTTTGAAAGCCCATTTGCACAGTGCTCATTCCAGAGGTCCTGCGATCTTAAGTCATGCCAAGAATGGCTAGTTAAAGAGACACTGCATCTTTCCTAGTTGGAGGTATTTCTTAATATAGAATATCACCCAGCCAGGGCTTAAGTAAATTTTAATTTTTTTTTTAAACCTCCCAGTGTATCTGTTCTCAAATTTATCATTTAAATGTGTCAAAAAAACATAATAGGCAGGAAAATGGGGTTGCTTCACGCTGGGGCTTGTGCAGAATTTATGGCGCATCTTCTTCATGAATGAGAGGGAGGCTGAGTGGCTTATCTGGGGTTCCCTCATGATGGGCTAGGACTTTTTTGGTTCGCTTACTGTTGAGGAAGAGGGCTTAGGGGAAAAAAAAAAGCCTCACCTTCAGAGAGGGATCAGTGTTCAGTAGCAGTTTCTGGCCAGACTGTGCTCTGCAATAATTGTCAAGGTCTAGGAAAATGACAACAGGGAAGATGCAAACACTGGATCTCAGCCCTTGGCCACAGTGGACAAGGCACAAAAGCAGGAATATGCTGGGGCTTTGAACACAGTTTTTAAGCTGGATTCCAGCTTCTTCTCTCTCCAACACACTCTTGAGTTCCTTCCTGATCCCCTGTGAGAAGCAGGGTCCTTTTCAGAGTCCCTTTCTTCATGCCCCTTCTTGCTCCACTTGCTTGACAGAGTGCCTTTCCTTGCTCTGACAACATGGAGGAGTGTGTCCTTAATCAAGCCCAAACCTGCCTGCTTAGATGAAAGCATAACATGATGAGCATAGCAAATCCTTTTTCTCAGATAATGCAAACCTGTATTTCTCCTGATTTCCCAGAAGGTACCCGGAGAGGTTATATGTGAAAAGTAAGCAAAAAGTTGACATTGGAAGCTTGCAGAGGAATTCTTTGGACAGAGTGCAAACAATGTGGTTCACATCAGTCCTCTAGCTTATTCATTCCCCTGTCAACAACCAGATGTTCAATGCATAGTGCATAGGCTGGTGAGTGACTCCATGTTCCTGGCTTACAGGAGCTGCTGTCTGTCCTCTGGCAATGAGGGACGTGCTGTAGGTCAATGCGGAGGTAACCAGAGTAATGGTGTTTTCAGGGACCCTTTGCAAAAGCTGTCTTGGCTGGTATCTCACGTGCTGTAATCTACGATGAATCCTGAAGAGTTCAGCTGCATCCCAGAAGGGCCATGTCCTTGAGGGAGTAAACATTTTGACCTCCATGGCAATCTAATTAATCAGTGGGTTTGCAAGTAGATTGAAGAAAGCCTGACCATGACTCTCAAACCAATAATTTTTGGGCTCAGGATAGACTGGCCCAGCAAGTTGGAACACAGCACCAAGCTACTGAAGAAAGAAGGTAAGAAAGTTGAGCTATATGGACATGAAATATATTGTGCCAATTGTGCTCAGGGTTGGGAAATTGTACCTAGTTTATTTCCTGAAGCCAAACATCTGTAGCTATTGGATTGTTCAGTGTGGAGTCATGCAGCATGTGGGCTGTTGTAGCGGGTTGGGTTTGTAACTGGGCAGAAACACCAATTTAGTGTAGTGGTATCTTGATCCAAGATACTCATTACTGTTTATCTTCTGTGAGATAAGAATTAGGAGAAATGCAAAGCAGGCACAAAACTTGAAAGAATATAAAGAAGTTTATTAACAGACCTAAAAGAAGAAAAAAAAATACCACACCTTCAGAACTCTCCTCCTCCCCCCACCTTCCTCCCTTCTCCCACTGACAATGTAAAAAGACAACCCTTGAGATGTTCAGTCTGTTTACCACTTCCATAATAACCTTGTTCAGTTCATTTAGGAAGAGGAGTCTCTCTTGCTCATGCTATGAACACATTATCACAACGAGACAGCCGCCCACTTCCAAATAACTTTGTTCAGTCCATTTAGGAAGAGGAGTCTCTCTGCTCGCATGGGAGTCCCTTCCCCCAACTTGCAGCTTTTCCCACAACTGCTTTCGAGGGTCCACTCTTGAAGTTTTTGGGGTACAATTTTAAGGTTGAGCCGTTCAGAAAAAAAAGTTCTCTTCACCCATCTCTGGGAGCATTTCATCTCTAAGAACAGAGGCCCTTCTCCTTCCCCGGGAGCAAAGGGTCTTCCTCATCTTCATCTTTAGGACTATCTCTGGGAGCATCTCTAGGAACTGAGATTTTCTCCTTTCCCATTTGGAGCAAAAGTCCTCATCTGGTCCATCTCTCCCTGTTCAAACTTCTCATGAAATTACAGCTGCGCCAGCATCTGCCTATCTCAGCGCAGGTGCTTTTGCTAACAAGCATGAATTGAACACTCCACCCCCCATATCTTCATGAAATTACAATGGGTACTCTGACATATCATAGCTTCACAACAGAATTTCAGCTTTAAGCATCTCCTCTTTCTCTTCCCTCAGGTTTTCAGCTCTTCACAGCACTAAAAGGGTTAATCTCACCTCGGCCTTGCAGCTGGAATGTGGCTTATCACAGTGGAGGGGGGGGAGCAGAGCCGCTCTGGCTGCCCACAGCAGGGCTGGGGGGGGGTGTTCCGTGGGTGGAACAGGGCCCGTCGGCTCCAGGATGGCTGTGGCCTGGCCCCCCCACGGGGCCCACAGCCACCTGTCCCAGCACCAGAAACAAGACAGAGCAAGTCTGCCTCAGGGTTTCTATTCTTAAGTGTGCATCACAGAGGCGGTCACAACTTTAAGTGGCTTAAAGAATTGTCCATATTCAAACTGGCCAGCTGATAGGTTCTATCAGGTCCCAGAGGAAACTGCAAGCACTTCTGGGACTATGCTAGCTAACCCATGACAAGCGGAATTGGGATGCTGCTAGGAGGCATCTATCCCATGACCAGCTCTTTGGGTCTCATGACCAGACACTCCCTGGTCAATGTTTAGAAGCAGGTTTCTTCATTTTATTTTTAAGTTTTCCCTCCTAAAAGGCCTTTTCAGAGACCTATCTTGATGCCTTTTCCTGGTCTTAAAATCAAGAATCAAACATGGTTAGAAGGGAAAAAAGGAAAAAAGGATTTTACCTTTGTATTTATTTTAAGGATCCTTAGGTGCACCACGTTCAGGTCAAATGCACTGAAATGCACACCCACAATAGATTGAGTATAACATTATAGGTCTTACTAATTAGCATATCTATCAAAGATTCCCCAGTGAGAGGCTTGAGTGAGCCCCCTCCCCAAGGAACCTTCCCCTGGATGGTTCTATCTTAGTTTACAAAATGTATTCTGGAGAGGACCTTGGTGTCTGGGGCATTCTGATCCCTAACTACAAAGCTTCTAAAACGTTTAGTCTCCTAGCTTGACAAACAAGTCCAAGAATGTAGGCAAAAACCCACTAAGAATACAGAAGTTATAAAAAGGCATAAAAGGGGTATAAAAGAAAAAGCAAAAATCATCATGGCATCATTTCCCCCCTTTTAGAGACTAACAAAACCCTACCTTGTCTAGTCTCTACTTTACATTACCCCCAGAACTGGATTACACAACCAGCTGATCCACAGGCTATTACATAGATAATAACTACAATTACAGCTATTATAAATGCTTCTTTTACCCAGGCCCAGTTTGGTAACCACAAGGTGAGGGTCTTAAAAATATGATCAAATTTTAAGGTGTTATTTCTGGAAGCTACTTCATGTAGAATTTGAGTTCCCTTCCAAATTTCATTTAAATCTTTCTTAATTCTCCCACTTTGGTCCACATTAGAACCTTGGACACCTTTTGGACTACAGCGCTGTGCAAATCATAGGGCAAACCCTGAACCATGGTTACCAGTTGGGCAAACAGCAAACATGTAAAAAACAGTTTAAACTGCATCCTTCTGATTTGTATCAGTCTCTGTCTTCTTCATGGTTTCGGGAGCAGAAGCTTTCTTCACCCTGGAGTAGTGAATCCACAGGAACCTTGACTGCAGTAAAAGTGGTCAGCAAAACTTGGAATGGTCCCTTCCACTTGGCTTGCAAGGGGTCACTGTCTCACCACTTGATGTAGACACAATCTCCAGGCTGGAATGGATTAGCAGGTGTGTCCAATCCTATTGGTTTGGATAACACAACAAGTATTTGGAGCTTCTGCAAAGTGGAACTCAGAGCCATTAAATACTTCTGCAAATCATTTTTACCTCTCATATGAATTTCCCCCGGGATATGTGGAACCTGGTATGGCCTGCCACATAATATTTCATAGGGACTTATATTATCCCTTTGCCTTGGCTGTATGTGGACTCTCAGCAAGGCTATAGGCAGGGCTTGAACCCATGTCATCAATGTCTCTTGACAAATCTTGCAAATTTGGGTTTTGAGGGTCTCATTCATGTGTTCAACTTTACCACTTGCCTGGGGCTTGTATGGTGTGTGCAGGTCCCAGGTAAGTCCTAGAATCCTGCTAACTTCCCCAGCCACCATCACAATGAAATGTGGTGGTCTAACTGATGACATTCCCAAAGGAACCCCAAATCTTGGTATTATATGATTGAGCAAAGCTTTCACTACTTCTTTTGCTGTGTTGGTGCGACAGGGGAATGCCTCAGGCTATCTACTGAAGGTGTCAACCAGTACCAGTATATACCTGCATCCCTCTTTGCGTGGCATCTCAGCAAAATCTATTTGCCAATAATCTCCTGGGAGATCTCCTGTTTTTGTCACTCCCAACACAGCTCTCTTGCTTGTGTCAGGGTTGTTTTTACAGCAGGTTTCATACTTGCTTGTTATAGATTGTGCAATATCAGTCATCCTTCTCTCCATCACTACCTTTTTCAGATGCTTTAAAAGATTTTCTGTTCCCCAATGAGTACTTTTGTGCTCTCATTGGGCTATTTCCCGGAGGAGCAGGGGTGGAACTACAACTTGTCCTACCGGGGTAACAGCCCACCCACCTTCTTTGATCTCAGCCTTAAGGAACTTAATTAATTTGTGATACCTCTGATCGTATTTTGAGGCAAATTCTGACAAATCTATCTCTTTCTATGGTACCACTGCAAAAATGCCTTTTTCTACAATCCCTTTTGCTGTTTCATCAGCAAAACAATTTCCCAGTTCAGGGGCTGTTTTCCCTTTTTGATGACCCTTGCAATGCATGATAGCCACTTCTGTAGGCTTCCAAATACTCTGTAAGAGTGCAAGAATCTGTTTAGCATGCTTAACCTCATTACCTTGAGCAGTCAGCAGGCCACGTTCTTTCCAAATAGCTCCGTGGGCATGAACAACATTGAAGGCATATTTGGAATAAGTCCGTATGTTCGCCTTCTTCCCCTCGCTCAGTTCTAGAGCTCTCGTTAGTGCAATGAGTTCAGCTTTCTGTGATGATACATCTGGAGGCAAGGCTTTTGCCTCAATGATTTTATCTGAGGTGGTTACGGAATAACTTGTCATCCTCCTACCGTTTCTCATTAAGCTGCTCCCATCAGTGTACAATTCCCAGTCTGGGGTCTTTAAAGGAACATCTTTCAGGTCTGGTCTGCTGGAATAAGTTTCCTCTATTGTTTGCAAACAATCATGCTCAGGCACACTGTCAAGTAACGTGGATGATAAAAACACCACAGGGTTTATCACAGAAGTTGTCTTTAGAGTAATATGATCTTGTTCTAACAACACAGATTGGTATTTAAGCATTCTGCTAGGGGAGAGCCAGTGTCCCCCCTTTTGCTCCAGCACATTTATCACTGCATGGGGTACATACACGATAATGTGTTGCCCAAGGGTGAATTTACGGGCCTCCTATATTAGAAGGACCACTGCTGCCACAACTTTCAAGCATACTTGGCCAACTGTCTAGTTGTTTTGAAAAACAGGCCATAGCTCTTCGCTGGTTTCTAAGATGCTGTGCCAGTACCCCCAGAGCAACATTCAGTCGCTCATGTGTAAAGAGTTCAAAAGGTTTAGTCAAGTCTGGCAGCCCCAGAGCTGGGGCTGACATCAAGGAATGTTTCAGCTGTTTAAATGCAGCCCTGGCATTCTCTGTCCACATGATCGTCCCCTTTTCGGCTGCATTAAGGACCTCATACAGAGGTTTTATCAATAATCCAGAGTTTGATATCTATAGGTGACACTAATTTACCATCCCTAGGAAGGCCTGCATCTCCTTTACGGTATGGGACTCTGGAAGTCAGCAGATGGCTTCCTTCTGTTCTCTGCTGAGTTGTCGATGTCCACGAAAAATTTCCAGGCCCAGGTAAACTACTGTTTCTCTGGCAATCTGTGACTTCTCTTTCGAGACCCGATACCCACTTTGGCCTAAAAAGTTCAACAGACTTACAGTGAGCTGGATGCAGTCATCTCACATCTTGGCTGCTATCAAGATGTCATCAACATACTGGAGAACTGCTCCTCCTGGTTCTTGTTTCCTCCAGTCATCCAGCTCCTTTGTCAGCTGGTTTCTGAATATGGTTGGGCTGTTTCTGAATCCTTGTGGTAAAACTGTCCAGGTGAGCTGGGTCTTTCTCCCTATTACAGGATTCTCCCACTAAAAAGCAAAGAATTCTTGGCTATTCTTGTGCACAGGAATGCAGAAAAAGGCATCCTTGAGATCTAAAACAGTGAACCACCCTAATTCATTTGTTAATGTTGTCAAGAGTGTGTAGGGATTCGCTACCACTGAGTGTATGTCCTCTGTTATCTTGTTAATCTCCCTCAAATCCTGTACCAACCTGTAGCTTTTACTATCAGCTTTCTTTACTGGCAAGATTGGTGTATTGTACCTGGATTCACATTCCACTAACAACCCAAATTTGAGAAACTTTTCAATCACAGGTACTAAACCCTTGCGGGCTTCTAATTTCAGAGGTATTGTCTCTGCCTTACTGGTATAGCCCCTGCTTTGAGTGTGATACTCACAGGTTCAGCTTTTTTGGATCTCTCAGGAGAATCACTGGCTCACACTATTTGAATGACAGCCTCTTCAACTTCTTTGGGAATATTTCCATGGCATTCCTGTATGAGTATAGCAGCTGCTTCGATAATTTTAGATTCCAGGATTATAACTTTCACTCCGCCCTCCTTGGAAAACTTAATTTCTGTTTCGCACTTCTCCAGTAAATCTCTGCCCAATAATGGCATTGGGGAATTTGGCATATACAGGAACTGGTGAGTCACCCAGTGTTTTCCCAATTTAAATTTTAAAGGTTGGAAAAAAGGCCTTGTTTCACTTACCCCTGTAGCTCCGATCACATCCACTGTGTCTTGACTCAGTTTACCTTTTAAAGTATTTAGCACAGAATATGTTGTTAACTCAACAACCACCCATTCTGGAATCACTTCAGCCTTTCCATCTGTTCTGGGACATTGGGATCCCAGTCAGGGTTTGCTAGGGGATAGATGTCATTAACTGAACCTTGGAGACTCCCAGCTGCAATTTGAGTTTCTATAGCAGATATAGCAGCTTTGTTGACCATTTCTTTCTCTGTGTTATCCAATCTAATCAAGTTTTTCCACTGCTGTAGTTTTCCGAGGGAGAATGGTGTCTTTATATAAATCACCCCACTTTCCCACAGCCTGTCCCAGAGGTACCTCTAATACAGGTCCTTCCCTCCCCCTTCATCTGCTTTTGATGTTGTGTGTTTAGCGATGGGACTGACTGCTTTCATGGCTTCTTGGGCTATCTTCCCCCTGCGGGAAACCATCTGTATTGGAATCATCCCATTTGCTTTTAATTGAAACTGCTTAATTGGTATTAAAGATTGTCTCAGCCGAATGTTGATCAGGGACATCAGGGACTGTCCCGCTTTTATGGCAGTGGAGGCACAGGGAGGCAGGGGCTGCAAGCAGCTTCCTCCATCCCTGGCTCCGCAAGAGCCACCTGGGTCGGGGCCATCCTGTCCACCCCCAGCTTTAACAGTGGCCATGCGGCAAAGTGAGGACAGCGAGCGGCTCTGCCTGTCTCTAGCTCTGAAACTTGCAGTTCGCCGTACTGGGGAATGCCCATGTCCATTTTTGCCTTCACTTCCATGTTCAGGGAACTTGGGGAGCGGCGGCCAGCCCGCTTCTTCCCCGCCTCCATGTCCGCCTCTGGAAAAATCAGGGGGCGGTGGCCACTCTGCCCCTTCTTCGCCTCTGGGGCGGTCAGGGGGCGGTGGCAAGCCCGCCTCTGGTCCAGACGAGGAAGAGGGAGGGGGGAGGCTCCACGCCGAGCCGATTCTGTCTTGGAGTTGGCCGCGCGCCACAGCCCCCAGCCAGCTCCATCTGGCTGTGAAACCACTGCCCGCTTGTCCCTTTCCGGGGACGGCGGCCGCGGTGGCCCTCCACTCCTTACCCCCACCCCCACCAGCGGTCTCGCTCCTCTATCCCCCACCCCCACCTGTGCGGGCTGCCCCAGTGGCTGAACGGGGAGAGGAAGACCCCCCCGTTGTGCAAAGCTGGGGCCACCATATCTACATCTGTCATATCAATTTCTCTGGTCGTATTCAAGCTAGATGGTGGCAGCTTTTTCCCTCCCTTTCTCTTTCTTTAAGTAATTTCCATAGTGTTCTGTAGATGCTGAGAAGGCTAGCAGAGAAAAATTCTCCACTTTTTACTGTCTCATATGAAAGTCAAATAGCAAACCGTCAGACAAGCTAGATGTCTGACGGTTTGCTATTGGTAAACATTTGCAGGTGCAGGGCTGTTGTGAGAATATAGTGGAATTGGTTTTGGTTCACTGAGAATAATATTTTGAAATGGGTGGTTATACCGCTCAGCTACTCACTGTGGTGGGTGGCTAGCCAAGGGGCCAATCATGTAATTTCTCTTTTGAGATCCATGCTATAAAAAGATGGGTTTTTGGCATTAAAGGGTCAGCTTCGACCATCTTCTCTGACCTGAATTTATGTCATTTTTCGCCGTCCCTGCGTGCAACAGCGACAGTGTTCTTCTCTATCACATATGCTTCTTCTCTGTTCAGATATATAGTAAAAAGCTCTGCATATCTTAATTCATCAAACCTACATAATGGTCTCAGTTCTACCATCAGGTCAGTAATGATGTCATTTTCCAAGCTATGAAAGTGAGGCCAGCTTCCCTGACTTAATTTTAAAGTCAGCCAAACCCATGTCGACAACTGGATCAATTCTCGGGTGTACAGAGTGGTTCTCCGCCCTGTCAGCCATCTCCAGTGTTTTATTTTCAACTCTAAAGGACTATTATGGGGAATTTTCATGTTTTCATCTGAAAAAACACCACCTGTGTTTACTCATAAACAGGAAAACTCTGTCGGAGAAAAGCTTTTAACTCCAGAATTCAGCCTGCAATCCAGTCTTGGAATTCTGACTTCCCAGGCGATTTATCTAGCTTACTACACAAACTACAGCACTTTAAAATACTAAAAAGCAACTAATTTTAGCAAACAGTAAATGCGCACACACAAAAATCCAGTCTCCGCAGGATTTGAACCTGCAGCCTCCCATCCTCCCAACCAGCCCACCAAACTCTCAAGCCTCTGGGCCACTCCCACAGTTGTGTGGACTGTAGCCTGTGGGCTCTTGTGGATTCAACAGAGGGCGTCCCCTCCTCTCCATAGTTTTGTGGGGAAAGGTTTAAGTTTTCCCCTTTCACGGCCTTCTCTGCCCACACATTCAAACCCCAACCTTTCCACCTCCCTCGAAGATCTCCTTCCCTAGTGCTAGCACAATACCAGTCCCCTTTTTCCCTCTTAACTCACCTTCCTTTCCATGCTTCTGCCTTTCCATGCTAGGTCCTAAAGCCCTTGTCACAGTCCTGGATCGTCACTCTGGCCCCTCTGTAGTTCGCCGGCAGAGAGAGAGGGGCAAAGCAAGATGTGTTTCAACCCAAGACTGCGAGTTTCAAGGTCTCTAGGGTCTCTTCGTGGTCACCAGCAACTGATGCCTTTTCCTGGTCTTAAAATCAAGAATCAAACATGGTTAGAAGGGAAAAAGGGATTTTACCTTTGTATTTATTTTAAGGATCCTTAGGTGCACCACATCCAGGTCAAATGCACTGAAATGCACACCCACAATAGATTGAGTATAACATTATAGGTCTTACTAATTAGCATATCTATCAAAGATTCCCCAGTGAGAGGCTTGAGTGAGCCCCCTCCCCAAGGAACCTTCCCCTGGATGGTTCTATCTTAGTTTACAAAATGTATTCTGGAGAGGACCTTGGTGTCTGGGGCATTCTGATCCCTAACTACAAAGCTTCTAAAACGTTTAGTCTCCTAGCTTGACAAACAAGTCCGAGAATGTAGGCAAAAACCCACTAAGAATACAGAAGTTATAAAAAGGCATAAAAGGGGTATAAAAGAAAAGGCAAAAAATCTTCATGGCATCAATCTGATGCCCTTACCTCCAATTCTCTTCTGTCCCCTCCTTAGCCCTATTACTGCCTTCCAAATTCAGGGCCTATACTTCATGCTTCCCTATCTTCTTCACTTTTCCAGTGTACACCACCACTCTCCCTAATCCTTGCTGGGCACTCTTTTTTGAAAGTCCAGCACTGCAGACTGGAGAGTGCAGAAAGAGCTGCAAACAGCCAGTGTGCCAGATACAAGACTTCTGCACATTATCCAGATGACTTAGTCTTTCCCCAGCATGGAAAGTCTGTCAGTCTGACCACTGGGATGCAGGAATGCAGAACAGCCTACCTGCTTCTAAAAGGCTCCTGAAATAAGGACTCACCATCTAAAATGTGGAGCAGAAATAATGTTCCTAGGGATGGAGGAGGTAAACCTCTGTCTTGGTGACCTTTTGGAGATGGTGGCTTATATCATGATGCCTATTTACAGCCTCCTCATCTCTCTAGCCAGGAATGTACCCTGTCAGCACAGTGTCTTGGTCCAGGCCCAGGGCTTTGAAACCTTCAGTTCAGCCCTATGGGCTTGTCAGCAGCCATATGTTGTGGCAATAATGTATTCACTTAGCACTGATCTTGTTCCATTCTGGGGTAGCCAAATATGAAGGCAGTTTCCTCAAGGTGGAGTGGATGCATCAAGTTTTTCTGTGTTGTCCAAACCAGTAAATGAAAATCAGATTCTCACTTGGGTCTCCATGTGGTGAACACAAAATAAAATGAAAGGTGACTGAGGAAATGAGAGATGTGGAGCTTGTTTCCAGATGGACTGCGTTGGCATACCACGAGAAATAGATAAAGTTAGTGGAAAATCTGATCATATTGAGCCTTTTCTTTTTGTGTGTAATAGCCCTGAAGGCACTAGAAGAAATAATACCCAAACATCAATGTGTCTGCCCTGTCCTCAGGTGGTTTGGAAAGACTTTAATCTACATGGGGCTCTTGCAGCTTTCACAACCCAGAATTCTGGAGCAATTCAGCCATGCAAATTTCCCATAGCCAGAGACTACTGCTTTCATAGCCTCACTGCCTGTTGGCTTCCCAAAGTTGAAGGGATGAGGAGAGCAGTTTGGGAGGTCTCATGGTAGCAGATTGTCTAGAATACCCAACCGAAGAAGCTAGAAGGTTCTCATTTCACTGTAGGAAATACGAGAGTCCAGGAGGGCTGGCCCAAGATACATCTTGGGAATTGCTGTCATGGGCTTTTCAACCTTCCTTCTGTGTATTGGCAAATTTCTTTTCCTACCTTGTCTAAATATGAAGGCCATCAGCTATACCAATGTCTCATTTATGCAATTCTTGAAGCCTGGAGGAATGAAGAACATGGACATGTAGAACAGCAAATAACCACCTTTAGCTTTGGTGCCCTTGGTCCTACAAAAGTTGTGCTGTGGATCATCTCCAGATCTAGAAATTAAGCTGTGGCTTTCTAGGCAGCCAATATAAGTTTATTCATAAAATAATGACATTGGACAATCTGTGTGACAGAACTGCTCGGGAGCACTCATGTTGGAAACCCTTCCTCTCAAGCTAAGTTGTCAGGGAAAAAAACCAAACCAAACCGAACCAAACCAAAACCCCTCAATCATCAAAGCACAGAGGAGTGAGTAGAAGAAAGAATGAAGCACATGTTGCACTAAGAATTTGCACAACTGAATGTGCCATCCCTGCTGTTTCCTGAACTGGGGCACATAGTGCATATGCCCAGGAGCACTTGGGTTGGAAACCATTCCTCTCAAGGAAAATTGTCGGGGAAAAAAACCCCCTCCTCCTCAAAAATAAAAACCCCCCTCCTCCTCCTCTTTTCTCTCTCCCCATCCTCAATTACAAACTGGGAACATTTGTGAAAAAAAAAGTCCTCTGAATCAAGCTAAGGGATAGGATTCAAAAGCAAAAAGTTTCAAAGCTGAAATGAAGAAGAAACAGCTCTGGAAAACGAGAAGGATCATCATGCAGCTTGGAAATCAGTAGGTTTACTAGTGTTTTTGCTTCCTCTAGTCTTATAAGGCAAGGATTTTATGTGTTCGTCATCAGAGCTTGACTGAAATTAAACGAAGGGCAACTGTGGGAGAACAGGTGTGGGCTGTGGGCAGCCTTTACCTTGATAAGTTACAGCTGTGTGTTGATTTTTACAACAAGAAGCATGTGAGTGATACAGGAGAGAGGTATAAAAGGTTGTACTGTGGGATAATAAAGTGTTGAGGCTTGCTGCCATCTTCAGCATATTTTGTCTGCTGTTAGGCAGCTGAGGCTGAATAGTTGTGGGAAAAGCAAGCAGGATGATCAAAGGACGTGCACGCATCTCTGTGTATGTGCTAGGTCTGTTACCCCTGCAGCCATGTATAAATATAAATGTAGGTGGGAGGAGTTTTGTGTGTGTCTATGCAGCACATGCTACAGTGGCTCCCTATGTCTTCCTTACGTTCTTGATGACTGTTGCAATGCAGCTATTTATGATTTAGGAGGCAGTGTCCCATGGAAATCTTGGTCTAAGTCTCTTGTCTGTGGATGTTGTAACTTAATCCCCTATCTTCCACGTTGAATTAGAGATTCAATTACTCAAATATCCCAGCAGAGAAGGTCATAGAGCCATAGAATCATAGAATCATTTAATTGGAAAAGACCTTGTGGTAGGACATCCCCCTCTACCACAGAAAAGCTTATCTGTTCTGTCCATCAGCTGGTGCATAGCTCTGTACATTCTCCCCTCTCACATGAATTGGTGAGGTAACCCAGGCTGGACAGATGTCTGGCAGTGAGTTATCTCTGGTGCCAGGGAGGTGAGATCTCCAGCCGACAACTAAACATGAGAGTGAGATGTAGAGTGAGATAAGTTAGGAATTACTGACTGAGAGACACTACTTTTACAACTATAAAAACTACACAAATTTTCATGGAGGTAGAAGTCTCCTACACGCTCTCTGGAAACGTGTAGGACTTTTCTCCGAAGCTTGGATGCATGTTTGTGGTTACTTTCCAAGAAATTGAGAGGAAAGGATCCTATGTACGCCCTATCAGCAATTGGATGGTAAGATACATTGAATTCTAATCTATACTATTTCTTCGCTAACTGTAATAATATGTACCTTTATTATTGTTTATCTACTAGTAGTGTTTCTTGTGTTTATCCTGTGTAGTAAGTAATCTATTAAAGTCTTATGTCTGTTAATTTTGTGTCTATTCAATAAATAATTAATTTTGTAATAGACCTAATTGGCCATTATTAATAACTTGCAAATGAGAGCGATCTGGGGTGCAGGCTGCCCCAAACAGAGCTACTGCCAGAAATCTGAGTCAAAGGCAGGACTTGTTTAAGCTCTCCTCTCCATCCATAACAGACCTCTAAGATCATCAAGTCCAACCATTCCCCCAGCACTGCCAAGGTTGCCACTAAAACACGCCCCCAAGTGCCACATCAACGTGGCTTTTAAATCCCTTCAGGGATAGGGGTTTCACCACTGCCCTAGGCAGCCTGTGTCAGGGCTGGACGATCCTGTCAGAGAAGAATTTTTTCCTAGTCTCCAAGTTAAACCTCACCAGCACAATTTGAGACTGTTTCCTCTCATTGTTTCACATTGGCTTTGGCCCATGGATACAGCCTCTCCAGATCCTTTTGCAGAGCCTTCCTGCCCTCAAGCCATTCAACACTCTTGCTCAGCTTAGTTTTGCCTACCAGCTGACTGAGCGTAATAAGGTCATTCAGTATCTTCACAGTCCTAGCAGCTCTCTGACCCATGCTAGAGGCTGCAAAGCAGTTTTCATGGTTGGGGCAGACAACTGGCCCGTGGAAGTGCTAATTGACACCCCTCTGACCATCCATCTGGTTGGATGCTCAGGCTGGAAGCTCTGACAGGAAGACCAGAGCCATGTTGCAGAGTGTCATACCATCTGTGTTGTTGTAAATAATGTTAACATTTTAAACCTCAAAGGTTAGTTCCCGGACTTGAGGCAGTTCTCCCTTTTGTCACTGTATTAAACGGGCAAGGAGTTTTTAAGCAGAATAATATGTTTTAGAGTTAATTATTATAACTTTGGTTTCTAATTCTTTTACTATGTGCCTCTTAATAACAAGCAGTTTCACTATAATCAAAGAAGTAGTCCCAAAGTGAATGGAGGAAGTCACACTCAGGTATAAGACAATGTGCTTTGAAAAAAAAAAGGATCCTTTATTTGTTCTCACAGAAATGGTGATTGTTGCGATGGTTATGTCCACTGCAGGACAGACTGAGGAGCCACAGGACCCCAAAACAGTGGAGGTCCGCTGTGGGCAGGCTCAGAAGTCTAAGACCACTCTTTAGGCCATGGCGAGATCCCACAAGATCTCTTGCTTCCCTGTGTTAATTGCCCTCAGATGATTGGTCCCTGATGTTCTGCGTGCCCCTGGTACGGCCCCATATAAAACCCTGGGACCCTCAGTGTTCTTGGTTCTGTGTCTGGATCCCTCTGAGCATGGACCTCAATAAACCCTTTGGAACTCTATACAAAGGACCCCTCCCACCTCTTTGCCTCCGGCAACACTGCAGAAGCTACCCAGCTTTGTGCATATGAGTGGCTGTGTGTATCCACCAATTCCGGTGTGTCAGAGTGTGTCCTAGTGTGTTTGTGTGGCACCACCCGAGCTGCTCCAACAGGGCATGCTTTCGGGAAGGATGCGGCACCCTTTCCACTGTCCACCTCTCACCATATCAGGTGATGAACAAGATAATTGCTGTTGTGAATCAGTATAGCTCGCAAGATCACATCAGTTCCTACTGGCTGGTGATCTCTCCCTTAATCTCAGATGTCATGTTGCTTACGTGTTGATGCACTCTCCTCTTCTAGGAGGCAAATGCTGGCAAGTGGCCACATGTGCTCCATGAATGCCTTGGAAATCTGCTTCAGAATATGCTCCCTGGTTAATTGGAAAACTTCAAGGGTGCTGAGAGGGACCAACCTGCTTTTTATTTATGCCTCAACATATGTTATTCCTATAAAGGTTGTACACGTACTGGCAGTGCTGTCCTGGGGAAGCTTTGCCTGGCAGGCAGTCAGGGCAAAGAAAACTTCTACGATCTGGCTTTGCGCGAAATGCCCGGATGCCTGGGAAGCATGCCCGTGAAATTGGGCTAGAGGAGGAGCCTCAACACATAAAAGCAGTTAACTGCAACACAACAAGAGCCATTTGATTTTGGGTTTTTCAGAGGGAGTGGGGGCTCGCCTGTAGGGCCAGCTTGGCCTCCCTTCCTGCTTTGTTTTTCTTCCCTGTGGTCCTGCTTTCTTGCCTGTACCTGCTTTGCCCTGCTTCACTGTTCCCACAAATCAGCTCATCACTGTGACAACTTTGTGCTCTGGTGCCTTCCCCAACGGAGCGGGCACTGCTGCAGCCAGCCGCCTCTGCCGTGTTTGCTGGGTGCCGCTGCAACCAGCCGCTGCCTGTACCCAGCCGTGACCACCGCCACGTTCCCCGCATTGCATGAGGCAAAGAGCCCAGAGCATGAAGTCTCCGCGGCACCCAACCTGCAGCTGCCACCGCCCACAGCCATCGCACCCTGACCCTGAGAGACCGCAGTTACTCCAGGAGCATGCCTGTAACCACAGCAGCCTGTTCTCCACCGACGGACGGGACACTCAGCCTGCTGCTGTTTGGAAATCATACACAGCCCACCACGAGAGCTACAGACGCACTGCGGTTCACAACACACACGCTCTGTCTGCTGAGCTGATGCTGACAAAGCGCCCTGTTGATATGCAGAAAAGACTCCACTGCTGGAATAAGTAGTGAAGTAGGTATGTTTATTCCAGCGCTGGGACACATGGGGGATAGTTCCTCCAAAGTCATGCGTGTGGATGGCTGCATTCAGCTTGGTATGTATCGGGTTGCAAGTTCCATATTCATTAAGTTTCCCAATATGCCTATACATATTCATTACCTAGCCCCGCCTCGCCTCGTATTACAATGAGCCCAAAAGTTATTTACATCCGCGTTGCGCTTGCGCAGTGTTGTCTGGTGGTCGTGGGCAGGGGTCTCTGGGATGAAATAAAGGGTCTTCCTCCTTCTGAACTTTTCACCTTGCTTCCCTGCGCATGCTCTTTATGTCCCTGTGTTACGATCTGGTTTAAACCCAGAAAAGCAAAGCAAACTAAGTCTCTGTGCATAAACTGAAAAGAACTTAGAAGGTTCAAAATACCCCCAGAAATGAGATTAAAATCAAATGAGGTTAGATGTTGTTGCCAAAAAATGGATGTATTTTATTTAATAGTAAAAGACGCAAAGAGAAGGGAAGAGGAAAGAAAGAGAGAAAGAAAAAGAAGTGTGCGTGGGGGTGGGGGAACAGGGAGAGGTGACAAGGTTTAGGTGGGAGCATATCACCCATCGGAGGGTCCCAACGACATCTCGTTGCTCTCCTCCATCTGGTCTGCTGGTGCTGAGGGTCCCCCGTCGCTGCCATGGCCACGCCACTACATGCTGCCACACGCCATGCCACGCTGCCACACGCCATGCCACGCTGCCACACGCCGCCACACGCCGAAGAGTGCAGAATCCCGTGGATTAATATACACTTCGAGCCAGGTGGGAACGCCCACGTGCCTCTCTTGCAGGGGCTAGCTTGACACATTGTCCCTTGCAACACTGAGGGTCTGTTGCATCATCTCTAGTGCTCTGGTGCAGGGTCTGGGGACCCTTTTGAGAGGGGCCCCTGTGATGGGCCATGTCACCCCCTTCTGCTGTGGATAAGCTTCCCCCCACCCCGGTGAGGGCCCCTCAGCTGGGCTCTGCACAGTGGAGGATGGGCAGTCACTGCGCCTCTGACCACAGGCTTTTTCAAGATACCCAAAGCCTCTCCTCCCTCCACCCCTTGGTTCGAGGGTCTGTTCGAGCCTGGCAGCTGATAGCCCTGGGGCTGTGGTCCTCATCTTGGAGGTGTTAAGCCTGTGCTCAGTGAATGTCCCCAGCCCTGAGTTGTTACTTTATCTTATCTTCATCATCGAGCAGTGTCAGGCCTCAGGGCCCCATTCAGGGTGTGGTAGTCTTCTCTTCAGCTTTTGTAATACAGTTTTAAAAGTCCTTTAAGAAAATGTTTAAGTAGTAAAATATAATATTTCAGTCTCTGACACCCTGGTCCAAGTCCAAACTTCAAGGCTGGTTTAAGTTAGTTTTAGGTTCGAGAACAGGATCTCTGGTCAAGATTCCTTCTCTTTATCAATAATCTTATATCTTCTCATCCTGCTTTGGTAGGCACAGTAAGTGTTGAGCAAGCTGTATGCATTGCTTTTAACAAACAGCTTATTAGCAAATCATTTAACTTCTGCTTCCTCCTCTTCCCCTGATTCACTGTCTTCTGTTTCTTTCCCTCTCTCTCTCTTTTTTTCCCTCTCTCTGCTCTCTTTTCTATCCCCCTTTAGTCATACTTACCCTTTTTCTATCTATAAATAGTTCTCAGATATAATATTGCCACATTTGCACTTCATTTTTGCCTGAGAAATCTATCAAAGGAATCCCCCCCAACTCCCTTTATATAGCAGAACAGGACATGTGGGATTAATTTCCCCTGCACAGATATCTATAAATCAGGTGTGAAAATGTCACTTGTGGCATTTGGTAAGCAGCTCCAGAGGACAACTGTCTTGATGTGTAGACACCCTGTCAGAGTGAAATGGTCACCCCATGTGTGGGGTCCCTTCTGTCGAGTGCAGATGTGTATTGGTGTGCACACCTAAACACAGGAGTGCAAATCCCTGTCTTCAATTTCTACCCCTAACTAGCTCAGGTGCTTGTAAAAGCTGAGGGATTTTGTGTGAACTTTTCCTTCAGCTTGAGTGGTTTTTCTCCTTTGTTGATGTGTAAGTGCTGCCAGGAACACTGAGTCATGACAGTTCAGACACTGGTACACACAACGAAGCTTGAGCTGGTGCCACTTGGGATACTCTCAAGGTCATGCCTGAAGTCAGAATGGACCATGGACTGCCCTGTCAGCTGGATGCATATAACTATCTTAGGCATTTTTTAGTCCTTTCTGGTTTAACTCGGTGTCATAGAACCATCTTTGGAATATTTAATTTACTAGTACAGATGTAGTTTATGAATCTATTTGTATTCTGTAGTTTAACAACACGACATCTCAAGCTGTTCACGAGATGCAGTCTGGTCTCTTTGTACATCTTCCACTTTGAACTCATTTTGCTCGAATTTGGGTGACCAGGACTTAACTGCAGTTTAGATGATGTCTCAGGTGCTCTCTGTGCCATGATATGGACATTTCCCTGTGTCTGTTGGAAACATCTTTCATGATATGTATTAAAGTTGCAGCTGTTCCTTTTAAGGTCACTGTTCTCAGATAGACTAACTCAGGTCCTTTTTCCTTCACTGTTACCTTGAATCAACAAGCTTCCACTGTAGTCTCTAAATGCAGTGTCTTATTCTTTGTTACTGTTAAAATTCATCTGTTTCTCTCAGCCTTCCTTCAAGGTCATCCAGCTCTTCCTTCTTCCCGTATCACATTCTGATCCTCCTCTGCACTAGCAATACAGTCACTCAAGTTTGTGCCTTCAGCAGATCTCATGACCAGGTGCCTAGTTTTTTCCGCCAAGTTCATTAAGGAAAATATTTAATAAGATTGGTCCCAGGACTGATTATTAAGGACCATGATGGAGTTTCTCTGGATTTACTCACAAGTCACAAGCAGCAAATGTTGGCCCTAGATGGTATTTTGTTCAAAACAAAATAATGACTTCCATCTGTCTTCCCAAACCGAGGTGTGTGGAGCACTTGCTGGTGGTCTGTGCAGGGCTGGCTCTTTGCAAAGTGCTAATTCTTCCTTGTTACTTCTAGCTTCTAAATTCTGCTAAATTAAGCAAATCTCACACTAAATGTTTTCCTAATGTTTTCATTTGTAAGAAACTGTGTGAGTTTCTGGTGGGACTATATGTGATTGGAAGGGGAGCTTACCTGTGCAAATTAGGCCCTATGGAATTTCTTAACTGTTTGTCAATACAGAGTGTATTATTTATGTGACACTAGCACCAGATAGTCCAAAGAAGGGATATGGCCACAGATAGACTAAGGCCTTGCATAGATTCCTGCGGAAGGCAGTCCTCATCTCAGAAAGATTACAAGCTGGGTTACCAAAGGGAAGAAAATGAGACACTAGGTGAACAAAGGAGGAGGATACATCTGAGGAGGACATATCTATCCAGGCACAGTTACCTTGTCATAATGAGAATTCATGTCTCCTATGCAGCTGATGCATTGCTATCAGGCTATGCAGCTGCAGGTTCTCCAAATGTGTCTGTCACGTCACAGTAACAAGTTTTGGAGATTTCACATTGTTTATGGCATCTTTGTGCATCTTGAGGACTCAGTTTGCAAACATCTAGGAATTCTTTCACAGGAGTCGATGCAGGTACCTGCTACCGAGAGGATACAACAACTTGCCTGGAGTCAGTGTAAGCTCTTAGTCAACTTGTAATGCCAGGTTTGAAAAACATCTGACAGAATGCAAAGAAAGCATGGAACTGGGTTTAGGGCAAAGAAACAAGCAGATTAAGTCCTCCATATCTTTTGTTTCTTTGATTGTAAGGTTGTGGACTAGGCACTGAGTTGTTACAGAACCTGTCACAGTATTTATGTGGTAAAAAAAAGGGTCTTTGTCACGATCTGTTTTTTAAGGTTTTCAGAAATGCTTCTGGCTGAATTAAGGTGCAAACGAGACCATATGCCAAGGTCAATAGTATGGGTTTTATTTAATAGTAAATATGAGAGAGAGAGAGAGAGAAGAAGGAAGAGAAAGAAGTAGAAAAGAGGTGGGGGGACAGAAAAGAGTGACAGAGGTAGAATAAAGAGAATATTACCACTCCATGGATCCCACCAGTGTCCCGATGATCCTCTTCAGCTGGTCTTCTTGGTGATGATGGTCCCCCGGAAAGCACAGAATCCAATGGGTTAATATATGCTCAGGCCAGGTGGGAATGCCCAGGTATGTCCCCCGGCAGGGAGGGGCCAGTCTCTTGCAGCAGACTCTGGATCTGTTGCATCATTTTGCAATCCTGTCGTGCAAGGCCTCTGGGGAGCACTTTGGGGGGGTCTTTGATGGATTATGACGCCCCTCAGCTGCCTCCCATGTGAATGTCCCATGGATATGGCCTCCCCAGGGTTGGGGGTTCCACAGCTGGGCCAGTTTGTGTAAGGGAGGATGGGTGTTCACTGCCTCTGACCAGAGGTTAAGCCACACATTCGAGACCTCCTCTCCCCCTTCCTTGTTTTGGAGGGAGTCTGTGTAAACCTGGCCTCTGTGGGCTGTGGTCTCCCCCACCCCAAGCCCAGCCAGAGATGATTCTCAGCACAGCTGGGTTTCCCTCAGCCTTGTTTGTTTCTCCCTAGACCTGAGATGATTGAACAATAGTGTCCCCTTTATCTTATCTAGGCGGCTTAACTCACAGTCCAAAGTTCCAGTCAGGCATCTTCAAGGAGGGGTGGGCTTCTGTGGTTGTAGCTTCTTTACACAGTTTTTGCTATAATGGGCAAAACTCCTTCATAACAGTGTTTAAGGCATGAACCATTTCAGTCCCTGACAGTCTTCTTCATGGTTAGGTTGACAAGTATTGACTTCAATGGCTGAGCCATCCCAACACTCCTGTGAGAGGGGATTGCTCCATTCACATAGATCTGGTCCTAAATCTACATGTGTAAATGCTTCTCTTGAGCCAAATTCTCTGATGGTGGTTGCGTGCACTCTCAGCACCAGGACAGCCAGCTTCCTGCTACATTATTGATTTCTTCTGTAGCATCAATGAGTATTCAGCTAATGGTTATGGATTTAAACTCAGCTTATTGCCATTACATTCAGTGTGAAAAGAAAACACCACAGTGACGAGGAAAATATGCTGTTCTCATTGCTACTAACCCACCTTACAACTCCAATGTAGCGTACAGAAGCCTACGACAAAGAAAAGATATCTTTTACTACACGACAAGCCAAAGCTGAAGGTACAAAGAGAGCAGGGACAAGTTGCCAAAGCAGAGGCCAACCATCTGAAGCTCTCAAGGCTTATCAAAACTACAGCAAGTTGACTAACCTCTATCAGAGCCCTTCTGCACCTGCTGCAAGAGAGGGGCAAAGAAACAAATTTGCAGGTAGTACTCCAAAAATCAAAGCTCTGACGTAAAACTGGGTGCCTGACTTCCACACAAACAGACTTACAAGACAAAATTCATCTCACCTAACACAGGCATCTATGTGAAAGAGGCCTTCATTTGAGCTAGTCACCCCAGGCTGTCTTTATAGTCAGTGAAGAGAAACAGAACATGGTTCTGACCTAATAGAAATGTCTACATGAGTCTGAGATGAATTGCACTTCAGAAGTGCCTGTTTTCCTGTCTTGACACCAGCATCTGGGGAGTGTGGGGTCTGCAGTTCAGATGGAGATGTCTGCAGGCATGGGGCTGGAAAGCCAAGTAAGACGGATTCCACCATGATGAATTCCCCCAGAGTGACAGTGAAGGTGCTTGCCAGTGAAACACACCATATCTTAGCACTAATATTTTAGGAGTTAAGTGCATTCTTTGCACTGAAAGGAAAAAAATTGAGCGGAGTCGGAACAGCACACATAAAACCAAACTTGCCATACTCAAAGGCAAAGGAAGACAAATTCTATCCTAGAGCTTAAAAACAGAAAGAACTTTGTGTTAACTCAGTCTGATCTTCCTGGGGACAGTGGCTGGAGAAATACTAGTATATTAAACCTGGAACAGACAATGAATTGGAGGAAGGAGATGCCTTAATGAAATATTCTGGTCATGCAATGCCTTGTGATTGTTCACTAACTCAGTGCATTGCCGATTGCATTTTAGAAGAATAAAAGTCTTCCCACTTGCAGCTTTCCCTTTGGACATTTTTAATCAGGTATTTTCTCCCAGGGCTACCCAGGCAGGCCAGAGTTCAAGCCAAATTCCCATTAGAAATGGGAAAAACCTGTCTGGTCACCAAGTTTATCCAGCTGTGTAGTTTGCAGTGAATAATGACCACTGGGGCTTTAAGCAAATTGCAGGGGCAGTGGGGTAGGGGGGGCAGGGAGGGAAGTGACAGCTATGAATTATCACAGGCTTGCTGGGGCTATGGAGACTTGATATGGTATTTCTTATTGATGTGTATTTTCTGTATACGTTTATGGAAATATTGACATGATTATGGCATCTTTCTGCTAGACTTCCCTGGTGTGTTTTTTCTTCATGTGACAAACCCAAAGGCAGAGATTTGGTTTTTTGGGGGACAGGACCAGGATGGGTGCAACTTTTTTTTAGGATAGTTGCACTGTAACTGGGAATAAATCAGGTTTGTTTCTTCTTTGAGTGCAGCACGTGAGCTCTTGGCCAGTCATCCCAACCAAGGCCCTCTGGAAGAGTCTCTCTTCCCAGAAACTCCAGAAGAATCTTTGAGCAGCTGCCTGCCTACCTCAAATAATCCAGTGGAACAGAATGAATCCCATACAAGAAGTTTTGTTTCATGTGAAAGGTATTTCACTTCACAGGGCTGCCCTGTGAACTTGTGCTAAAAAGTCTGCATTGTGTAACCGCCACCTGATCTGTGTTGTCCTGCAGAATCAGGATGATAGAGTCCTTCATATCCTGCAAGGTCTTAAGGCCACATTTCAATGAAGATGATGAGCTGTTGCAAGTTGTCACCCCCATGGGCAGAAGGAACGTCTGCAATTTCAGAGCTTATATTTGTGACCTCACTAAATCAGCCTATGAGAAACTGTAGAAAACAATGTGGAAATTGAATATAAATGAAATTGAAGGCACCTGGCAACTGGTCAGCATAAAACTGATGGTGACCAGACTGCATTCCCCTTGGGAGCTGAAAAATGGGAAACAAGCATGGCAAAGTGACACTGGGAATATTCCCCTTCAAACATTATTTTTTCTGTACTATACTTGATAGGCTAGGAAGTATCAATTTAAAAAACATTTTTGTCATGACATTGGCCCTATTAAAAGTTTCAAAATGAGGCTAAATTAAAGTCTCAGAACTGCAAATGCAAGAGCACTCCAGGTGCAAAGAGGAGCTGGCAAAGCTGAGCACAGAAACAGTTAATCGTCTCAGAACAAAGACATCTGGTATTTATGGAAACAAGATTTTAAAATCAAATAATAGGCTTATGTAATTTCTCCTGTCATGTTGCAGTTAAAGAGCGAGGTATTCTGTGTAGCGTAGGTGTTTTGTCCCTTTTAATAATCTGTGAGTACTCACGGCTGGTTCTCATGTGTCATATATTCTATATTGCAGGGCACAGCTAAAGCTGCTGAGTGTAAACCAGTGATCCTGGCTGGTTGCTTGCAGTTAATCCTCTGGTGTCCTTTGACTCTTAGGGTACTCGTGTGGTCTCATCACATATTGTTTCAAAGAAAAATAACACAACATCAGGGGACAAACCTGGGGCCTGTCTCTGCCAACCTTGCTTTGCTGTTGCTCCAACTAAACTATGTATTAGGGTCAATGCAAATTTATTTGTTATCTTACTGAGCTCTTTTTTCAGTAGGATTCTGAACAAAATTAAATAATTTGGGTCCATCAATTACACTTCAAAGGGGTTTTGTTTGTTTTTTTGTTAATTTATTTGTTTACTAGTCTTTTCCTGCAAAAGAAAATATTAAAGGAACAGAAGAATGTGTAAAAGGAAGAAATTGCAATTGGACTTGAATGGGGCTGGAAGAGTGGCTGATCTTTCAAGCAAAGAGAGAAAAAGAAAATCATCCTTGAAGACCAAGCCCAGCTTTCAGAGAATTTATTGGATTTCCCCTCTAAACAGAAGGACTGACTTCAATAACATTCCTCCAACCCTGTTTCTGTCAGCAAAGTTACATATGAAGTGATTTGACAGAGGATATATTGATGAGAAAACTGGCCCTCCACCCTCACCCCCCTCTATTGTGTTACAGACCAAGAAAGCAGGGACATAAAAAAGACTCCAGGATGAATTCTCGAAGAGCAGCTTAGTGTAGCTCTGAAGGAAAGGCTCAGCTATGAGACACCAAGTGTGTGGTGAGACTGCACCTTTAGTGACAAAAACAAGGCAAAGAAAGAAGAAACTTGGAAGAGATCTTCTGGGACCTTTCCAGTTTTCACCAGTCAGCCTCTTCTGCATGTTCTAATTCCTGGGGGGCAAGTTTGCCTCTGGTGGAAGCAAGCTCAAAGCCATACATATCCATGCCAAACTCAGTTCCACCTCTTGTCATTTGGAGCAATAGGAAATCATCAGCAAACCAATCTCAAAAATGGCAAGCCATCAGTAATTTTGGAAAGTGTAGAGGTCTGGTAGCTGAAGTTTTGAGGACAAGCTTGAGCAAGACAATGTGAGCAGCAGACAACCTCCTGGCACCCATCTCTTGCTGTGTCTCTTCATTCAATGCCTCTGGCCATCATGTGTAAGATGTGACACCCATTGCAGCAACCCTGTTATTTTATGTCCCATTGGCAGACCCTGAATTTGCAGATAAGGCAAAGGAAAGTCCAAAGTCAAGTGGGATATGTTCAGCATTCAATAAATTAATCAGCTCTTGTTATTGACAGAAGTTGATGAACCCTTCCCCTCACACAGAGATATTGTGGGTTTCAGTTTCCCTGCAGGAGCTTGTAGATTGAAATTACACATTCCACTCCCTAGAAATTGGTTATTGACTAACAACTTCATCTGAAATGAAGATTTTCAGCCCATGCTTTTAACCTTCTCTTCTCCAGGCTGAACACCCCCAGGTGTCAGCCAGAGCTGTCTCCAGAGCAGAGGTGCTCCAGACCTCTGATCAATTCAGTTGCCTCCTCTGGACTTGCTCCAACATGGGTTTAAGTCCTTCTTATGTTGGCATTATGAGCATAAGAAGGACCCAAGTAATGGGTTGCCATCAAATTTCAGCTAAGAAACTCCTCGTATTGTCAGCAGCTACTGCCAAGGGACCATAATGTAGCTGGGTAAGATAAATAAGGTGGTCAGGTGTGTTACCTTTGAGATGGTATATTTGGTGCACTTCATTAAGTGCTATCCTGATGTCTGCTTTGGTCTGCACAAAAACCTGATTGTGTGAATGTCCCTGCAGAAATTGAGGTGTGAGGTCACATGTGTCTTCCGGATGTTTTGCTGTATGAAAAGAAACCTTGCAGTGGTGTGAGATGTTTATGAGGTGGTATCTATACCTGGGAGACATGAAGAGAGGAAGAAAGCCAAAGTTCAAGTGCACTGCTAAGTAGCCTTAAAAAACTTGCCAAATGCATCTTAAAGACATTAAGTCACTGATACAACACGCCAAATTTCCATTGTATTTACTACGTGAGTTTCTAAAGTTCAGCACTACCATCCTTCTGACATTGTTAATTTTTTCATGGTGGTTGTGTCACTGTTGCCAAAGTGATATAAAGGAGATCAGAAAATGCAGTAGCCAAACTGCTGGAGGATCACTAGGAGCAAGAAGCAGGAAAGGGGAGAGGAGAGGATGGAAATACATGTTTTGTGCCTGAAGTCAGGAAACTGGCTTCCATCTAAGAGAAAACAAAGACAGGAGACATGGATATGGATCTACAGGGGAAAGGAAGGGGAAGGGAGAGGACCATCAGAGCATCACCAAGATAAAAAAGCTACTGGCTGTGAGATGAGATGAGATGAGATGAGATGAGATGAGATGAGATAATACTGTCTGGGGAAATTCAGTTATGATCAGCATCTGCTTTGTATTGAGTTTCACTTTCACCGGTATCTTCACTGGAGATGGATAGAAAAGCGGTAAGAGTGTGTGTGGGAGTCAGTGCTCCAGTCTGGTGGGTGTCAGCCAGGTGGGTGAGGCCAGATGCAGGGCTCAGATTTGCAAACCATTCCTGTTGCCTTGCAAAGGATGGACAGCTGGGAGGAAGGTGGGAATGTGCTGCTTTGGCAGGGGAACAGATTCAGAATGCTCTAATCTGTACATGATTGTGCTCAGTGTCAGGAACTCCTGCTAGCTCTGACAGTTCCCTGCTCAGCCATGGATGTATCAATAGAACAAAAATGTTCAAAGCTGGAAGCTTAAGATGTAGGGTCCCATGATGATATGCCTTGAACTTCAAAGGAGCTGAGTAACCAGAAGGTTTCATTTGTTTTGGCCTCTGCAATGAAATAGTAGGAACCAAGTACCTGAGAGTATTCCCAAGAATTTTTTTAGTTTTGTTTACCTTTTGTGCCTCAGTTTCCTCCAAGTAAAAGAGGATTCTGTTTCCCATAGGATCACAGTGAGGAGCTACATGTGAGATCTTAAGAAAGGGACAAGTCACATTCTTTACTTGGATTTATGGAGCAAAGGGAAATTTCTAGTTAAGGTAGTGTGGCGGGACATTCCCCTCTGCTGCAGAAGAGCTTATCTATTCTATCAGCTGGTGCGATAACTCAGGGCATCTTCCCCCTTACATGAATTTGCTAATTGGTGAGATAACTCAAGCTGGACATCTGTCTGGTAGTGAGTTATCTCTGGTGCCATGGAGGTGGCATTCCCAGCTGACAATAAACATCTTGCCTTGAAAGCAGATTGAAGGGAGAAAAGCCTTGAATTTCTGACTGACAGACACTTTACTTTACAAACTATAAAAGCTACACAAAACTTTCACAAAGCAGGAATCTGCGCATTCCCTGGAAATGTGTGGGGATCTCTCCTCAAGGTTTGGGATGCTGGCCTTTGAGTTACTCTCCTGGGAGGTGAGTGAAAGGACTCTATATGTACCCCATCATCAATTCGGTAGTAAGTTACATTGACGTCTATAAGTAAGTTACATCTATACTATTTCTTTGCTAGCTATAATATAGGTACCTTTATGTTGTGCACTGTTTTATGTAATCTAGTAGTAGTTCTTTTTTTTATCCTGTGTAGTAAGTAACTGTTTAAGGCCTTTTGTCTGTTAATCTCCTGTCTATTCAATAAACAACTCATTTTATAATACACCCAATTGGCCATTTTTAAGAACTTGCAAGCCACGGTGGTTTAAGTGCGGGTCACCTGAATTTAAGCTGCTGCCAAAAATCTGAACCTAAGGCAGGGCTTGTCTAACACTTTTATGGGGAATTAAAAGAGAGAGTTGGGTTGTGAGCTGTAAAACCTACCTGCAGAGGCACATGGCAGCACAAAGGAGCACATGGTGGCACACAGAGAAGCTTGTGTCCACCAGACTCTGGGGGGAGGAGGTGTCACATGGAAGACCCCTACAGAGAGGAGCCTATAGATGGGTGAACAGCGAGTGATCACCCCATAGAAGGACACTGAGAAAGTGTGTTGCTGATGTGGCAACACAGTACAGGTCACGCCATATAAGGAAATACTGTGCCTTGGAAAAGTGTATAAAACCAGATCATTCCTTTGAATAAACGATTCAGATTCCCTGCCAGTCTGGGTCCATGATTCAATCGCTGACACACTTCCACTCAATCCATAACAGGTAGTGATGAGTTAAAGATCATGGCTGCAAAGAGAAGGAGCCTTGTCTTGAGTGATGCAAGTCATGGTGAGAAAGAGCTTCCTTAGGGGTGGCCCATGTGGCACAGTGGTGGTGGAGAAGGTGTTGCATTACTGCAGCACCCATTTGTGGCTTAAAACACATTATTTGAGTTACCACACTTGGCTTTGCAGCTTGGACAGATGAAAAGTGACATGAGTACTTCAGAAAGATAAAAGATAACCAGGCTTGCTGAAACTCATGGTGTAGTTTAGTACAGGGGGACCAATACAGGGATGGCCACTGTCTGAGACAGCTGACAATACGATCTGTGGCCCATTTGCACAGTTTACCTGATGACAGAGCCTGAGGAATTTACCAAACCAGAGAAGCTTCAAACACATGGTGATTTCCTCCTGGTTGGGCCAAAAACAGTGATATATGGGTCTCAAAGTAACAAAGTTTTGAGGAAGGGGAGATCTAAAGCTGAGTTGAAAATGAAATGACTGCGTTATACCTCTTAAAAAGCCACATCAAACTCTTGGGGCTGGATACACTAGGCTTCTCGAAGTGTTTAACAATTTTTAAGGCTAACCTATGGCTTTTGCTCTATTAAGAGACTTTTCCAACAGTTGAAGAAGAAGCACTTTGACTGTCTGTCAGCTTGAGGAACCCTGTGTTTCATCTGCCTTTGACCATAGGGAACAAATGAGGGCATAGCAAGACAGTAGCTGTGCTGTATCTACTACGGCTGCTGAGCCCCATCCAGCTTAACAAAATGCTGTAGAGGTTTCTCCCTTCGTGTAGTGGTTTGGTCCAAAATACTCATTACTTACTTATTTACCTTCTGTGAGATAAGAATTAGGAGAAAGCAAAGCAGGCACAAAACTTAAAAGAATATAAAGAAGTTTATTAACAGACCTAAATGAAAGAAAAAAATCAGACCAAACCTTCAGAACTCTTCTCCTTCCCCCACCTTTTTCCCTTCTCCCACTGACAATGTAAAAAGACAACCCTTGAGATGTTCAGTCAGTTTACCACTTCTATAATAACTTTGTTCAGTTCACTTAGGGAGAGGAGTCTCTCTTGCTCATGCTATGGAGACATCTCCACAAGAAGTTCTCTCATGGATTCAGTAACACAACGAGACAGCCGCACGGGTTGGTTCTCTGCTCGCATGTGAAAGTCCCTTCCCTCAACTTACAGCTTTTCCCACAACTGCTTTCGAGGGTCCAATCTTGAGCTACTGGGGTACCATTTTAAGGTTGAGCTGTTCAAAAACAAAGGTTCTCTTCACCCATCTCTGGGAGCATCCTCATCTCTAGGAATAGAGGCCCTCCCCCTTCCCTGGGAGCAAACGGGCCCTCATCAAATTACAGCTACTGTCATTTCCTTATTTCAGCACAAGTACTTATGCTCACAATTACCGTTTGAATGCTCCAACCCCCCCCATGCTTTCTTGAAATTACAACTGGTACTCTGATATATCATAGTCCATCACCACCATAGCTTTACAACAGAATTTCAGCTTCTATGTTTGAAGCATCTCCTCTTTCTCCTCTCTCAGGGTTTCAGCTCTTCCTTCTTCACTGACTTTGGTGTCTCTATGGTGTTTTCTTCACCTTCCCGCTTCCTCAGACTCGGAAGAGGATTAATATCTGCAGGCTTCATCTGTTCTGGAGGAAACTTACAGCACTAAAAAAAGTGTTAATCTCACCCAGGCCCTGCAGCTGGAGTTTGCTTATTGCTGTTGGTCACATGATCTTTGCTGGACAGTGGAGCAGCGGTCTCAGATGAGCCCCGGCCGCAGCAGGGGCTGCCTGCACAGAGCAGGGCTGTGGCGGGGAGGGTCGCGGATGGAACAGGGCCGCGCCATGGCTGACCCGACCCGGCCGCACTGGGCCGCACGGCTCTCCCCCAGTTAACTGTCCCAAGGCCGGAAGCAAGAGAGAGCTTTCCCAGGGTTTGTTCATTCTTAAATGTGGACCACAGAGGCGTGTCAAGCTCTTTAAGTGGCTTAAAAAGTTGCCAATATTCAAACTAGCCAGTTGATAGGTTCTGTTAGGTCATAGAAGAAGCTGTAAGCACCTCTTTGCAGGAGAATCACTTCCATAGCTATGCTAACCCATGATACTTGGTAACGTCTGGCTTTTCTTACTGAGCAGTGGAGAAGAATGTCTTTTTCTCTGACTTTTGCCTCTCCATAAAGTAATTTTTGAACAGCTCAGTGGGCAAAATGTCACAAATAATCACTCTGGCCCCAGAATCAGCCACCAGCTTAGGGATTAATGAGAAATCCCCTTGCAGATGGATGGTTGAGGAATAACCCAGTTTACGAAAGTCCACTCTTCAGTTCGAGGACTGAGTTGTTTGGTATTTGATTAGGTTAAAATCCTTCTCTGCTTGCTTGTAGATCTTGGTACCTTTATGGGATGGTATTTGATTGAAAGGTGGAAGATGATGCCCATAAAAATGCATTCACCATATGTGCAACAGAAGCTTTAGCTGACAGTGGTGTCCCTTGAGCAGAACTGTCTTAAAACCATGCAAGAATGAAGACTATTGAAGTGAAAGTCATCACTGCTTCTGGTCCACTCTGTCCCAACAGCAAATTGTTCCCCACAGCTTTCCCTTGACATGAAGGAGAACTGTGCTCTTCCCACATTAGAAAACATGGTTGTCTAAAGTGGGAGAGAGGCTATGCCACGTCCCCTTTGGTCTTGTGTTGTGTGACATGGATTGTTGAGATGAGAGGCTGATTGCCTTCTCCCTCTCCCTTCCCTTCTTGGGGACAAGTTCCCTTCTGCCTTGTGTTCCTATATCATGGAATTCCTTGGTAAGTCCATGTCCAGCATGTGAGACAAAAATGCCTCAGGCTGTATGTTGGGAGGCATGATGGGACCGGATGTTCTTCTTGGCCGCAGGTGGGGATGCCCTCTAGGCAGCACACCATTGTCATCACTCGTCACCTACATCTGCAGTGCTCTGTACGAGAGCTGGATACCTCTGGGCTCAGCTTTTCTGTGATTTCAACCTCAATCAGATAGTACAGTGTTGAGTGTTTGGATACCTTTGGGGGAAGGGAGGACAGGGTCCTGCCTGAATGTCTGCTGATATTTTCATCCCCCAGAGAAAGCTCTGGGTTATCATGGGGAGAAGGCCAAATATCAATTCACAAGAGGAAGAATTTGGCAGCCTTTTCTCTTACTGCTCTTCCAGATACTTGCCATCATCACAAAGACACTGTCCTGGTCTGCAGCTCCTGCTCAGGAAATCCTTGTGGATCTAGGAAAAATGGGGCTGAAGGAAGTGAAGTAGCATAGGGTAAGATTCAAAAAGGCTCGTGTGAAAATGGTTTGGGTCAGAAAAGCACTGAAGCCTCTTGCATATTTATGTGAACCTTCCTGACTTGAGAAATGAGTATGAGGCTTCTGGAGTGCACCAGCTGCATGGCTTACTTGGACTGGCTTTTTGTAAGTTTTTGGATAAACAGGCAAAGGCACAAGAGCAACCTTGGCTTGTCCAAACTAGGATACTGTCCCCAGCCCGGCACACTGCTCACTGTGCTGCCAGGAGATTCCAAAGACCACAGGATGGGACAGACGTGACTACATTCATCTTGATGAGACTTGATGTGCTCAGTCCTGGCAAAAAGGGGACACGAGCTGCTGCCAGGATAGGTGCAAGCAAATCCCACTCTGCAACCTTATAAATTATATAGGGGCACCTCTGTGTCCAACAAGGAGATGGTCAACAGATGGCATAGTGGGCTGGGGGCTGAATTTGAGACCTGGGGTCAGCATGGGTAGGAAGCACTGATGCAAGGCTCCTCATTTTTTGAGAACTGTAATGGTGAAAATCCTATCACAAGGAGTTTTAGTTTCTTTCTTTCCTTTTTTTTTAATATTGGAGATCCATTTGGACTGCACATGGGGGCCCTCACCTGACCTCACTCCCATACAGGGACTGGGTGTATCACGTCCCACTTATACCTGGCTTAAAATAGGTCACAAGCATTTGGGCCATGTTGAGGAAAACATTTAGCAGAGGACTTCTAGTAGCCTTCCAGTACCTAGAGGGACTCCAAGACAGCTGGAGAGGGACTTTGGTCCTGGAGGGACTGGACAAGAGGAAATGGCTTCTCACTGACAGAGGGCAGGGTTAGATGGGATGATGGAAAGAAATTATTGGCTGTGAGAGTGGTCAGGCCCTGGCACAGGTTTCCCAGAGAAGCTGTGGCTGCCCCATCCCTGGAAGTGTTCAAGGCCAGGTTGGATGGGGTTTGGAGCAACTTGGTCTAGTGGAAGGTGTCCTTGCCCACGGCATGGGGGTGGAATGAGATGACAAACCATTCTATTATTCTGTGATTCAATGCTCTGGTCCTTTCCTGGTCAAATGTGTGCTCAAAGAATAGGTATATGTACATTTCTCTCTTGAACTGATGCATTATATATAATATATTTTGGTAGACATGAGTGGGGAGCATAGTTAATATACTTTCCTTCTTACTCCTTTGCAACTTGTCCCCCTCTTTCCACTCTGAGGTGCTCTTTGAAATCAGATCCACCCAGGTCAAGTGAATGTCAACCAGCAAGATGACAGCAGATGAAACCATCCATCCTGTCAGTCTAGCCTAAACCTACATGCAACTGCTATGATAAAGCCACTCCAGGCCATTGTGGAGATTTACTTATAAAATGAGAAGAAGGGATGAAGTCACTTTCTCACTCTTCAGGTTTCCCGAATACATAGCAAGAGGAGAGATGGGATTTTGGGGTGTGTGTCTGTGTGTTAGGTGGCATTTTTTAAATAATTTTTCCCCTTACTGTAACAATTAAAAAGCCAGAAGAAAAATTTGAAAAAGAAAAACAGGCAAACCAAACCCCAGAACAACTAAACTCACTGGTTTCAAGGTGGGTTGAGAATGTGAAAAGCTCATGCCAGAACATGTGTTACTAGCTATAAAAAAGTTCTTTATTTGTCTGTCTGTCTGGGGAATTTCTTTCACACTCACTTTTAAAAAGACTATCTTTATTTGTTTCCCTTCTATCACACACACAACCAGATCACTTAAATAAAACAGAGATTTATATTCATTCCAGGCAAGGATTCTTGCCAAAATCTGTGCCTCCTTTTTCTCTTCCCACTCATTTTCTTATATACAGACCAGTGATGAAAACACAAAAAAATCTGAAGCCTATGAGGTGACAGATAAACAAGATGTAGAGACAAATTATCGAAATGGTGCTGTGAAGGAATGGCTTTCACTGGAAAAAGGGAACTTATTTCTGCAAAGGTTAGAGGAATTTTTCTGTTTCTGATGGATTTTTCCAAGGCTGGAAATTTAAATTTCATTAGAAGACGAAGATTCTGCATTTTAGATGTTCCAGACAATTCTTTCCCTTAATTTGTTCCTTTGTTTGTTTAGGTTTTTACCAACAGTGAGGATTTGTGGCTCAGCTTATTTTATGTGCAGAAATCTCATTTGTGTGAATGTGATTGCCAGACACATGATGGACATTGACACCACCCACAGCAGAGTGAGGAGAATGTTGGCTGCACATTGTACCTGGAGCTTTGCTTCCAAGGAGGGCCTTGCAGTCCTGCTGGTGTTAAACTGTCTCACATAGGTAGGTTTTTCCCAATATCCAACCTAGACCTCCTCTGGCACAACTTGAGGTCATTTCCTTTTCTCTTGTCACTTGAGACAAGAGACCAACCCTCACCTGGCTCCACCCTTCTGTCAGGGAGTTGTAGATAGCGAGAATGTCCCCCTGAGCCTCCTTTTCTCCAGGCTGAGCCCCCCAGCTCCCTCACCTCTCATCACCAGTGCCAGCAAAGGGGTGCAAACATTCAAATCACTTCTCTCATCCTGCTGGCCACACCATTGCTGACACAAGTAAGGATATCATTGGCCTTCTTGCCCCCCTGGGCACAGCTGAGCTCATGTTCAGCTGCTGTGGATCAGCACCCCCAGGTCCTTTCCCACCCTTCAGTTTTCCAGGGTGGGTTTTCTGCACCAAGCCTGGAGAGCTATGTGGGGTTGTGATTCAGGGTCAGGACCCAACACTTGGCCTTGTTGAACCTCATACCACTGGCCTCAGCCCATGGATCCAGCCTGCACAAATCCTTTTGTAGAGCCTTCCTGCCCTCCAGCAGATCAACATTCCCACCTAACTTGGTGTCATCTGTGAACTTACTGAGGGTACACTCAATCTCCTTGTCTAAATCATTAATAAAGGTATTACATAGGACAGGCCTCAACACTGAGCCCTGGGGAACCCCTCAAGTGACTGGCTGCCAACTGGATTTAGTCTCATCCCCTGCCACTCTCTGGGCCCAACCATCCAGCCAGCTTTTACCCAGCAAACAGTGCACCTCAAAGCCATGAGCAGACAGTTTCTCCAGGAGAATGCTGTGGGAGACAATGCTACTAGAGTCTGTGTAGACAACACCCACATCTACCAAGCAAGTCTCGTTGCCATAGGTAGCCATCAGGTTGGTCAAGTAAGACCTGCCTTTCACAAACCCATGCTGGCTGGGCCTGGTTCCCTGGTTGTTCTGCATGTGCCAGGTGATGGCACTCAAGATGATTTGCTCCATCACCTTCCCTGGCACCAGAGTCAGGCTGACAGTCCTGCAGTTCCCTGGAGAAAGACAGGGCTAGATGTTTACGTGTATATATATATGTATATATATATCTCTGTACCGTGTGTATGTGCATGTGCTGGATGTGGGAACATGAAATTGCAGCAGTCTCACTCCTATCAGGTTACCAGGTTCAGCAGCTCTTACCCTCATCTGATATTGCAATGCTATGGCAGAACCCAGACTTTAAACAGGTGACTTGCAAGAGCAAAGTACCATGTTGGATGAGATATTATCTGCTAAATATTCTTGCTTTTGTGTAAATGAAAGTTAGGAACCAATCAATGAAAAGGAACGTAAACCTGTGCATCCCACCTCAGATCTGATATTGTGTTTTACAATGTCTGTGGAACTGGCATTGAATCACTGGAAGACATTCAGTTCAATAGGCTTCAGGTCAGCCAAGGATTGCAAAACATTCTCGTGGATGTGTCCTAAGAGGGGCTTCTGGCCAATGCAGCAGTAGAAGCAATACAGATAGTTTCACAGAATCACAGACTTAACTAGGTTGGAAAAGACTTTTGAGATCATCAAGTCCAACCTATGACCTAACACCTCCTCATCAACTAAACCATGGCACTAAATGCCTGTCATGGGTTAGCACAGCTACGGAAGTGATTCTCCTGCAAAGAGGTGCTTACAGCTTCCTCTATGACCTAACAGAACCTATCAACTGGCTAGTTTGAATATTGGCAACTTTTTAAGCCACTTAAAGAGCTTGACATGCCTCTGTGGTCCACATTTAAGAATGAACAAACCCTGGGAAAGCTCTCTCTTGCTTCCGGCCTTGGGACAGTTAACTGGGGGGGGGCTGTGCAGCCCAGTGGGACCGGGTCGGACCCTGCTCAGCCCAGCTGGGCCGGGACACAGCCATCCTGGAGCTGTGCGGCCCTGTTCCATCCGCGACCCTCCCCGCCACAGCCCTGCTCTGTGCAGGCGGCCCCTGGTGTGGCCAGGACTCACCTGAGACCGCTGCCCCGCTGTCCAGCAAAGATCATGTGACCAACAGCAATAAGCGAACTCCAGCTGCGGAGTCGGGTGAGATTAACACTTTTTTAATGCTGTAAGTTTCCTCCAGAACAGATGAAGCCTACAGACATCAATTCTCTCCTGAGTCAATGCCATAAAGACACCAAAGTCAGTGAAGAAGGAAGAGCTGAAACCCTGAGGGAGGAGAAAGAGCAGATGCTTTGAGCTTAGAAGCTGAAATTCTGTTGTAAAGCTATGGTGGTGATGGACTATGATATATCAGAGTACCAGTTGTAATTGCATGGAAGCATGGGGGGTTGGAGCGTTCAAACGGTAATTGTGAGCAGAATTACTTGTGCTGAAATAAGCAAATAACTCCCAGGGAAGGGGGAGGGCCTCTATTCCTAGAGATTAAAGTGATGAGGATCCTTTGCACCCAGGGAAGGGGGAGGGCTTCTATTCCTAGAGATGAAGATGCTCCCAGAGATGGGTGAAGAGAACCTTTGTTTTTGAACAGCTCAACCTTAAAATAGTACCCCAGTAGCTCAAGATTGGACCCTTGAAAGCAGTTGTGGGGAAAGCTCTAAGTCAAGGGAAGGGACTTTCACATGCGAGCAGAGAACCAACCCGTGCGGCTGTCTCTGGCCTTCTTAGACACGTGGGCACACTGCTGACTCATGTTCAGCCTGCCATCAATCAGCACCCCCACTTCTGTTTCTGCCTGACCACTGTCCAGACACCCTGTAGTGCTGCAGGGGGTTGATGTGGCCCAAGTGCTGTACCCAGAACTTGGTTGTCCATTTCCCGCGCTTCACGTGTCGGAGGAAAATAACTTTAAGGGATGGGACTATGCAACTACACGAATTTATTGTTTAAAATAACAAACGCATCAGTCGAGGCGTGAGATTTTACAACACCTCCGAGTAATGGCGACTAGTCACAAGATTTAGGGTTACATCGTAATTTATAACTTTCTAATCCAATAGGCACTTAAAACGACACTTTGTTTTAGATTAATGACCTATCATCTGTGGCACTTCTCACTGCAATGCAGCTATGTCTTGACCAATAACTTCTCATGTCACGTACACACAGATGTCTCTCTTATACCATCTACATTCTTAACTTAAACTATATAAAACCACACTATTATATTTTAAAACCCTTCACCAAAACACCCAGTGTACAATTTTACTTATAATGATAGGAACACAAGTTTGTAATCCTTTTGCTTAAAGTCCACAAATCTCTGTCAATTAAGCCAGACCTAGCCTCTTCCAGGGTTGTAAATCAAAGCCTCCTTTAATTGCAAGAGTTTCTACTCCTCTGTCTCCCACACTTGGTCTTGTTAAACTTCATTCTGTTGGATTCAGCCAACCTATCCAGTCTGTCCAGGTGTCTCTACAGAGTCGTCCTACCCTCCATCAGATCCAGACTAATTCCCATCTTGGTGTCATCTGCAAATTTACTGATGGTGGACTCAATCCCCTCGTCCAGATCATCAATGAAGATATTAAACAGGACTGGCCCCAACACAGATCCCTGGGGGACACCACTACTGACTGGCCACCAACTGGATGTAGCACCACTCACCACCACTCTCTGGGGCTGGCCATCCAGCCAGTTCTCAACTCAGTGATGAGTGTACCTGTCCAAGCCATGGACTGCTAGCTTTTCCAGGAGTGTACTATGTGAAATGGTGTCAAAGGCCTTGCTGAAGTCCAGGTAGACAATATCCACAGCCTTCCCCTCATCCTCCAGGTGGGTCACCCGGTCATAAAAGGAGAGCAGGTGTGGAAAGTATCTTTTCAGCTTTTTACCGGCTAAGCTAGTGGTTTAATGCCTTAGAAAGCCTCGAGCAGCCTAGAGAGGTAGCACGGGCAATCTAGCACTTTAGTAGCTCTAAAATTGGTACCTGTATCAGCTGCAAAGCAAATACCATCAGCAGAAGCAAAGAGGGAGAAATATAGCTCCCTGCTCACTCAATTTCCTGCAGTTAGAAGCTTTCAAATGAGACAGACAACCAGAGATGTTGACAGGAAGGTAGCTGAGCCAAGAGAGCACGGGGCCTCCCTCGACCATCTCTTTTATTAGGAGAAGGGGAAAGGGGAGGACTGGAGGCGGACCCGGGGTGACCGGCCAATCAGACACTGCTAAAGAGTCTGAGTTACATTTGGCTTTGCCCGCGCTTAGAACAAAGGAGCTCAGAGCACATGGGCAGGAGCACGTGTCTTTGGGAGGGGGAGGGGAAGCTCAGAGCAGGCAGCAACAAGCAGGTTGGTCAGGCATGACCTGCCCCTCCTAAACCCATGCTGGCTGGGTCTGATCCCCTGGCCATCCTGTAGGTGCTGTGTGATGGCACTCAACATGATCTGTTCTGTAATTTTGCTAGGCACTGAGGTCGGACTGACAAGCCTGTAGTTTTCTGGATCCTCCTTCCGGCCCTTCTTGTGGATGGGTGTCACGCTGGCCAGCTTCCAGTCATCTGGGACCTCCCCAGTGAGCCAGGACTGATGATAAATGATGGAAAGGGGCTTCATGAGCTAATCTGCCAGCTCCCTCATCATCCTAGGATGGATCCCATCTGGTCCCATAGATCGGTGAGGATCCAAGTGGCTGCTTCCTCCTGGATTACAGTGGGACTATTCTGCTCCCTGTACCCATCTACCAGCTCAGGAGGCCAGTTGTCCTGAGGATAACCTGTCTTAATATTGAAAGCTGAGGCAAAGATGTTAAGTACCTCTGCCTTTTCATCATCTTTAGTTACTATATTCCCCCTGCATCCAATAAAGAATTGAGGTTGTCCTTGCCCCTCCTTTTGCCATGTATGTATTTATAATTTTTTTTTTATTATCCTTTGCAGAAGTGGCCAGATTAAGTTCTAATTGGGCTTTTACCTCTAATTTTTTTTCTACATGACCTAGCAACATCCTTAAACAATTCCTGAGTTACCTGCCCCTCTTTCCAAAGGTGATGATACACCCTCTTTTTTTCCCTTGGTTCCTTCAAAAGCTCCTTGCCTGTCCAGGCCAGTCATCTTCCCTGCTGGCTCATCTTTTGGCACATAAAGACAGGCTGCTCCTGCATCTTCAAGATTTTTTTCTTAAAGTATGTCCATCCTTCCTGGATCCCTTTATTTTTAAGGGCTGTTTCCCAAGATACTCTCCAAATCAGTCTCTCAAATAGGCCAAAGTCTGCCCTCCGGAAGTCCAGAGCAGAAGTTTTGTTGATGCCCCTCCTTGCCTCACTGAATATTGAGAACTCTAGTATTTCATGGTCACAGGAGTGCCAGCTCCTGTCATAGCACATGGGGCTGACATATTCACAGCAGAAAGTCAGTTCATGTTGCAGCAAACTCAACTTGACATAAGTGGACAGGACATGCTGAAGTTTAAATTATCAGTTTCCAAGTACTTGGACTGAAGGAATGACCAAAGTGCCAAAACTGATGGTTTGTTGCCTATTTCTAGTCTCCTCTTGAGAGTGTAGTCACCAAAGAAAATTACACTTAGAGGACAGGAAGTATAAAAGGAGACTGGAAGCTAAATGACTTAAATCAAAATTCAGGAGAGAGCAAGAGAGGGATTGCTGATTGCTAGCAAGGGTTTGGAGGAGGAGAAGCATTTGTGCATGGTGCCATTTGGGTAACAGCCAAGATCTGGCCCAAAGCTGTAGATAAGAGCAAAAGGAAAGATCTGAAGGCAGACCATCTCAGACAAAGAAGAATCACAATACTGCTGTATTTGCAAGGCATGGGAGGAAAGAAATATTGGAAGAGGCAATACTACATGTTCTTGACTTCTCCTCAGCTGACTCAGAGGGAATGTAAAACTCCCTGTAAAAAGAGGAATTGTGATTGTGATCTTACAACACACAGAGACTGTTACTGCAGAAAACTGGAAAAAGTTGGAAGAGTTTGCAGTTTGAATTCATCTTTGTTAAGCCCTAGTAGGATTAAAGGGCAGCACAAGCCAGTGTGGGGCCTGAAAGGAAGGTGAAGATTAGCATAGGAAGAATAATTTGGAGGTCTCTGAAAAGAAGCAGAAGCAAGTTCAAAGGATAATTCAATAAACAAATAAAGAGATTCACCAGGGAAAGCACAGAAACACATGAAGAAGAAAATAATACTGTGCTACACAGACGGCTAAGGAAAACACATTGTTCAAGAATATTTTAAGATGAGTGAAGGCAGATGAATAGTACCTCTCAATGTGGAGGGAACCTGAGTTGGCTTTGGGGATCTGATTTTGGTATCCCACAGTGGTAGGTAGGAGAAGAGAGATCCAGCAGGCAGGAATTGTGCAGCAAGATTGATTTATTTAATTATTTTAGAACTCTTTATAGACTTTTTTCTTCATAGTCTAATTGGACAAAGGATCAGCCACCCCTTGGGGTGATTGGCTAAAATCCTAAAACATCCATTGTCAAAATATTTTTCTACTGTACTATAAACAAAGGTTTGCAAGGTCACAGGTGTTCATAGTTTATAGAACTCTACTAATATCTTCCATGAGAGAGAAAAATATCTCATGGGACTGGAAAGAAGCAAGAAAAATTCTTGCTAGCAGCATATTTTGTATCCACCGGAAACCTCTGAGATTGCAAAGGAAAGATGGAGGAATGATACGCCTAGAGAGTCACATGCTGGTGATAACCTCGAACATTTGATTTTCAGGATCTTAAATTTGGAAAGCCCATGTTTCCCCCTTACTTCTTTACAGGGAGTTAGATGTCAGCAAGTGATTCTTGGTGATGCACCAAAACCTCTGGGTATCTCTCAGCATATGAGGCCTGGACCCTAATTCCTGAAGAAGTTAATTAAGAATCTGTGGTATTCCAATGCTTCTCTTCACAAAGCCCTTCCTGGTCAAGAGGACACCCCTTTATGCCTACACAATTCCTCAAACATGACCTCATCTCAAAGCTTATTTGTCAGGAAAGGACTGACTAGGTCATAGTGAGGCACTTCTGGGGCTTGTGGTCCCAGATATATTTGGTTCAGGACAGATTTTGGTTGCCTGAAGAACTCCTCTGGTTTCAACAGAAGTAGAATGAGCCCTTGTGGTACTTTCTTTCAAATCTGTTGTTTGTCAAGAAAATTAGAAAATGAGGAGGAAGAGGAGTGAAGAAGAGAAAGAGGGAAGAAATTATTTCTTCTTTAAAAATATTATTCAGGGATTCACTTTTGAAATAACCGTTATGGAATGTGACTCAAAGGGGAAAAGAAAGGCTGCTTATCTCTGTTTCAGCTTTGTTCCTTTCTCTCTGAGAAACGGGAAAGGTGCTGGAGAGCAAGAATGGAGAGATGACTTGTTTAAGCTTTTCAGATTTTTCTTTCTTGAACATCAAATTTTTAGGATCATCTCTAGAATTAGTGTTAGGTAGCTGAGCAGATCGATGATTTAAATCTCTCACTACAAAGCAATTTCTTCATCAATTGTTTGGCGTTTCTTTTCAGGCCTCCGGGGCATTTGTCCAAGCCTCAGGAGTGGGACTTCTCCCAACAGATTTCAGTCACATAGCAGGCAAACCCACAACAGATAAAAATAATCTCAATGTAGATGCATTGTCCAAAAAGGACCTGCATAATTCAGGTGGTGTTGATACTTGACTTCTAGAGATGGTTGAAGTTAGTGGATAATATATGCTTGTGATGCTGAAAAAGTAAGAGAAAAGGGAAATATCTTACAAGAAGAAACTTAAATTCATTCTGTTTAGCCATCAAGTGACAAATTGACTTGACTACTATATAAAGTATCTTGTAGAAGAGAATACAGATTACCAGGGGCTCTCATGTAATGGAGAAAGAGCAAACCTAATATAAGCAGATGTCTCATAAAGAAGGCATGACAAATTCAGGTTACAAAAGCATGGAAGTGTGGAAGTGTGTACAGTTAGTGCTGAGAACAGAAGCAAAAGGAAGTGGAAAATGCCTCTTGTGTCTTGGAAAATGGGCAGGTTTCTTTACTCAGGAAGAGCTGCAGTCAAACACAGATTATTCAGTTTAATATATAGGTAACTGGGTAACATTAAACAGCCTGCAATATACAGGTCAGATGAGCTAATAACCCCTCCTGGAGTTACATCGTGATCTAAAACTCTTTATTAATCTGAAACTGGTCTGTCTGCAGCCTTTTTGGTATGATTATGGTTTCAGGTATTAGTCCAAAGTGTGTGGATTTCATTACAGTTACTGAAAGGGTGTCCAGAACCAGAGATAGAGGCTTCAAACTGCATCACACAACAGAAAGATTTTTTTCCCCCCCAAATCTACAAAGCACAGTACTCAATCTGGGAAATTATTTTAGCTGTTTTCAGCAAATCTTTTATGTGCGAATGTAATGATGTTCTACAGTGTTTCTGAAGCATAGGATAAACAAGAGGACAGATGTCCTGAAATTCCATCCTGCATTTAAAGAGAAAACATGCCTTGGTTTCTGGGGAGAGGAGCCTTAAATGGGAAGCAAGGAGTGATTTACAAGATTTTCTGTCAATAAAAGTATCTTCTGGAGTGTCATCAATGAAATTTATTGTGGGAATCACCCATCACTCAGACAGAAATGGATGTTCAAGCAGTCAAAATGCCAGAGGTGCAAAATCACAGTCTGTACTCGGTTGATGGTCTGTAGAAACCAGAAGACAAAGGAAAAGCAAGATGTGTCTTGTCCCAGAAACATCTGCTGAATCTTGTGTTGATTTCATTACTTCTTAGGGTGGGATCATGATTTTTTGGATAGCTGTGCTGTACAGTAGTGGCAGGTGATGACACAAGTACCTTGAAATACAGGAGGAAGGAGAAGTGGAAGGAAAATACACGCTGTCCTTGGATACAAAACATAGTCTTTTGATTCAAATCTCAGAAAGCTGTAGGATGTTGGTCCTTAATGTACAGGAATTATATAGCAGTTATTTCTTGATGTTAAGAAAATATATTATCTGTAAATATATATTGGTGTGGACTAGGAGTGGAGAAAGGAGAGGCATCTTTGCAAATATTTAGAAACGTGGAGATCCTCAGTGCTTTGGAGCTCAGTGCACTGCTTCCTGTCACTTCGGAGACACAGATGAAATAACAATGCTTGGCTATGTGTGATATTTTGCTTTAGAAAAACAGAGGCAAAGGGCTGCAAACTGAATTTTCCCTGCTTTGGTTGAAGGAGCGGGAAGAAAAGGGGGGACCTGATTCTAAGATGGGTTATTCAACACCTTATGAAAACAAGGTTGCCAGAAATTCTTCTGATGTACATATGCAGAGTCACCTTGAGGTTTTGGAAATTTGAGACTTGCAGGGTAAAATTCAGTCCCTATCTCCATCTGTTGTCATGATGTTGCTTTAATACCTTAATGAACATTTGTAGGACACCAGATGCGGATGGATTGAGGAATACTTAGAAACCCCTGTCATTTTCCTCAAAATCCAGCCAGCTGACCCCATCGTTTGAAGTGAAGGGAACCACTTTCACTCTGTCAGGCTAGCAACAAGAAAACAAGGTAGCAAAAGAGAATAACTCCATTTACCCTTTGGCAGAATCAGTAGTTTATGCCACTTCCAAAGCTACTTTGATATGGCCTTTTCCACTCAGTTTTCCATTCAGGGAGGCTTCAACCCCAACCATTTCAAATAGAGCTTTACAGATCTATTTGAAAGGGCTTCGTAGATATTTTTTGAGTTAAAGCTTCACAAAACATCCAGGGCCTCTAAGGCAGTCATTATTGGTCATTAAAACTATTGAGCACCCCTAACCCCAGGTGAAAGCAGGAGCAGCACACTGTTCAGAACTTTGGAAAAGCCCACTTTTAAAGTAATTTTCCTGTGTTGGAGCTATAAATACACACACACTCACATCCCTCTCCTGAGGCCCTGCAAGGTAGTCTTTCCCCTGCTTGAAAGGGGCTGTAGGTGTTGAACAGTTTTGGCAGAGCCTGGGTTCATTTAGCTGGGTCAGTAGATAGCTGGCTCTCAACCAGAAAACACAAAGTGGATGTAAATGGTAATTTCTTTAGCCAAGGCAGTTTTCAGATGGGGTGAAGAAAAAGGAGTGAATAGCAGAGTGAGGTATAGTGTTGGCTGAAATGGAGTATAAGATCACATAACTCACATTTAAACCTAAACCTCACCTTCCTTCACCAGTGATTCCTCATGATCTTTTCAAGCCACCCCTCTCATGCTGGAAGCTTTTAAAGGGGTTTCTTAGCACACAGAACGTTCTGTTTCTCTTTCATCCTAAAAAGCCAGCCATTGTTCCAATGAAACCTCTTAACTCACTAGTGTCCAGCTCTGTGAGTGAAAGTCGACCAGAGGCTGGGGATCAGGCCCACCACTTTGCAGTGGTCACAGTGGTTTCAGTTTTGTGCCATCTGCTTTCCTTGCTTAAGACCTTGCATTTTGACATATTGCTTCAATACAGTACATTTTATGACACCTTTGCTGGAGGGCCAAAGGCCACATTCCTTCCATCTATCCTACATGGCAATTTTCATTCTCTTGTCTTCAAGGCATTATAGAAACCAATCTTTCTTTCTTCTCTTTCCTTTCCTTCCTCTCTCTCTGTCTCTCTCTCTCTTTCTCTTTTTTTTGCTCTTCCCCTGCCCCCCCCCCTCAAGATGTGGGTTATTACCTCAATCCTTTTCAGCTGAGCAAGGTTTGAGGTAATGACCTGAAACTTCCTGGAAAAGATCCCAAAAAGCCCCAAATGGAAACCACATGCAACATATTAGGGACCCTCATGGCATAAAGAAACATTAGTTCAAGTAACGAGAATGTACATTGATCAGCTACTTATGTACCAGCTGGTAAGAGGCATGTATGATCAGCCGTGAACATGAACCAGGTGGGGCAATTAGCTGATCTGCTAAGTTATAGCAAGAAAGGTGAAAAAAAATATTCTCTTTTAGGAAACAGTTTCCTTAATCATCATCTTTGAAGCTGTATTGGGGATCTGACACTTTGCAGTAGCAAAAACCTGGAAGAGATCCATAGAACCTGGCATGATGCCAAGTGCTATTGGGTTATGAACCCATGGAGCCCCACTGATTCTTGCTTCGTGCTGTAGTATCAAGGCGAAAAAGCCACAGAACTTTTTATTGTTACCACAGGGAGAAAAGAGCTCTCTTTTTCTCTATGCCCAGTTAAAATAATGTATTTTTTCATCAGTTACAAGAAAATGCATCACCTCACCCTCCACCCCTCAGCAATCCCATTGTTCTACAGACACAAGCAAGCAAGAGGGGATCATGATAAAACAGTCATTTTGGCCCACCTCCAGGAAGGTATTTCAGCTTTTGTTTTCCACTGAAGTTGAATGCACTTATGGAAGTGAAGGTGAGTTAATACTGAGTGGCTCTGGGCCTTTGGTGTTGCAGAGCCATCTCATAATCTCTTTCACCATGCAGTATCATGGGAACATGACTAGTGCTTTTTTGGAGTATTGTTTTATTAAATCCAGATGATGCAATTCAGCCCAGAGCCCAATGTTATCCATTCTTCTTACAAACCAAGGACAATATCCTGCCACAGAAAGGTGCAAAGTATCAAAAGTACCAAACATTAAAACAGGCTGCCCAGGGCACTGGTGGAATCCCCCATCCCCAGAGGGATTTAATAGACATGTGGATGTGGCACTTGGGGAAATGGGTTAATGGTGGGCTTGGAAGTGCTGGGGAAACAGTTTGGCTTGATGATCTTAGAGGGCTTTTCCAACCTAAATGGTTCTAAGAGATCTGAAGGAATAACAGCAGCTTGGGTGCTCCAATACAGTTTTAGCCATCACACCAATGTAGGGACATAACTTACTGCAACTGATCTACCATATTGCAAACAACACTGTTCCAGAGCCCAAACCAAAGCAGAAGAAGAAGAAGCTACCAGCAGAACAGTCTGTCCAGGAGCATGGCAATAGCATGCTTATAGTGGGGGAAGGAACCCCCATATTTAGTTTCTCTTCCCCTTTTTCCTTTCCAAGGAAACCACACTGGATATTGTAAGAGCAGAACAATGACTCCTGAAAAATGAAGTCCAGACAGCTGGCAACTCTTATGACTTCATTGTGCAAGTCATATTGTCTATGTTTTTTCTTAAAGCCCCAGTTCCAGGAGCTGAGTACATAGGCTTTCATTTCTCCCCTCCTTGGGGGAAAAAATATGTTTATTTTTGCTCTCATGGATGTTGAAGAAGCTAGAATATATGTCCTGAGTGTGCCTAAATGTACCAAAACCAAGGAGTCAATGAAAAAGAATCCAGAGTACATTAATCCTCCTGATTTCTAAGCCAGTCTCAGAATTTTTGAGCCTGTTGCTTCAGATTTATCATTTTGGCATGATTGGCAGAGATGAAATGGAATATAAGAAATAGCTGAGAGGAAGAAAAGGGAAAGGTGAGTTGTTTGACCTGGTTCTCCATGCTGGGGTGCGCTGGACAATTATTTACAGTAATTCGTCTGTGCCTCAGTATATTCTTCAAAATTGCCTTGCCTGTCACTTTTGCAAAAGTATAAATGCCAGGCTAGAACTGGAAAGAGTTTGATAACATTTTCAGGAAATTTTGGAATTTTTGGAATTTTTTATTCATTCCACTTTTATTTTATTCACTCTGTGATTTCCATCTCTTTTTTGTTTCTTTTTTTGCTTCCTGCACAGTAGAGATTTTGCAAAAAGCCATGGCTTTTTTTGCAAAAAGGCATGGCCTTTTCACACATTAAGAAGCACAAAAGGCAACCTCATTTTTTGTTTTCACAGGTTTCTTAAGAGAAAAGGTTTGCCATCTGGGAGGAAATCTGACAAAACAACACAGGAGGGGTTGGACCCATCAGCCAAGCTGAACAGCTGCAGGGAAGCTACATGAAAACTGAATCACTCCACTGGAATAATTTATTGTAGCTGGTTTTCAGGGATAATAACAAAAAGAAATTCAGTTCTTTTATCTCCTCTGGCAGCATGACATCCCATGCCATGCATTTGCAAAGCACTTTTCTCAAGCTGTAGTGAGAGTTTCACCTGGAGTGTTGTGCAGGAGTCAGCTAGGAGGGAAAACGGCACAAAGTACCACTGTGGCTCTGTAATGTGGCATCTCAGAGCTTCACAGTCCATTCCTTCAGCATGTCCTGCTTGTGAAACTTCTGTTTATCATCCTGTGTTAGTCCCAGATTGGTAGTGCCCAACTAGAGGCATTTTTGGCTGCTCCTTGATTTGTGGTAGATGAGTCACTGGCTTGCTGTACTGCCATCTGGGGCTGAGAAAGGGGACATCTCAGATCATCTCACCTTCTCTCTACCATGGAAGGTAGCCCATAGGGGTAGAAGGACTTTAATCACTTGTGTCCTCAATTATCTGAATGCCTTTAGGTTGTCATCTAGATCCCAGACTCCTCCACCTGAAAATACCCTGCCAGACCATGACCTCCTTGTCTTTGGTTCTCAAGCACACAGTAGTGCCTGCCTTCTCTCTTGGCTAGATGTGTGCTCAGATGATTGTGCTGACTTTGCTATTCATCAATGTTAATTTATATCTCTAGGATTAAATCCTGGCAATAAGCAGTGAAAGTTCTTCAACTGAATTGCTTGAAGAAATAAATAGCAGAAAAATATAGAGAAATAAGGGCTGCTAAGAACCAATTCCAATTTGACAAAGTAGTTCTCAGACACTGATGAGGCCACACCTTGAATCTTGTCTTCACTTTTGGGTCCCTCACAACAAGAAAGACACTGAGGTGCTGGAGGGTGTCCAGAGAAGGGAACAGAGCTGGGGAAGGGTCTGAAGCACAAGTCTGATGAGGAGCAGCTGGGCGGTCTCAGCCTGGAGAAAAGGAGGCTCAGGGGGAACCTTCTCACTGTCTACAACTCCCTGACGGGAGGGTGCAGCCAGGTGGGTGTTGATCTGTTCTCCCAGGTAACAAGTGTTTTGAAAAGAGGAAATGGCCTCAAGTTGTGCCAGAAGAGATATGAATTGAATGTTTGAAAATATTTCTTCACTGACAGGGCTATCCAGCCCTGGCACAGTCTTCCCAGAGTGGTGGATTCCCCATCTCTGGGAGGATTTAAAAGCAGTGTAGATGTGGCACTTGGGGATATGGGTTCATGGTGGCCTTGGCAGTGCTGGGGTAATGGTTGGATCCAATGATCTTAGAGGGCTTTTCCAACCTAAAATATTCTATGTTTCTATGATAAAAGGTCACATAACTTTCAAAACTAAACAAAATCAGTCCAATATTATTCACAGTCCAAGATGTGCTGGTAGAAAGAGACCTCTGGAGGTCTCTTACCCATACAAAATAAAAGCAGCATAATCTATTGCCTGTTTTATTTGCCACTACAGAAAATTTTAGGCTTTACCCATCCGTCTAGTTATTCCTTAAGAAGCTGGAGGCTGCTTTTAAATCTTCCCTTTAAAGAAGCACAACTCCCTCAGGCTCATCTTGTAGGTCTTGCAAATGCCTGACCACCTTGGTAGCTTCACAGAGCTTAGTAGTTTTTAATCTCATCTGGAAGGATGGTGGGCCAAGAAAGGGGCAATGCAAGGAAACCAGGAAGACCCTTCCCTCACAGGAGTGCTAGTCCAGCTTTGGGGCCTTGAGGAATTTACACATCTGAAAATATGCTGGTAAGTGCAAGAGCAGATTTACTGGGTAGACATGGGAAAATCCATCATCTTTTCCCTCTTAGCACTGCTCCATCTATCACAATGCTACAAGATGAGGAGCCAGACTGCTGTCCTTTTTTATATTACAGCTCCCCAAAGCCCTGAAGCACTTGAGTCCAAACTCAGAGGTCTCTCAGGCTGTTCTTTGGCAATGGAGCATAACACACAGCATGCAGTTTGTTCTGCCTTTCCATTACAAACCTCTTTTAAGTTGCAAAGTGACTTAGCCACACTTCAGCAGTTCAACTTGACATTTCCTATGCATTGGGATGATTTTGTGGTGTGAAATTTTCACAAAATCTTGGCTCGTGAACCTTAAGTGGCTTTGCCAATGCCTTTTTTCACCTTTTTTTTTTTTTTTTTTTTAAATTCACAGGGTCAGATTCTCAGCTGGTATCTGTAGTTCACAACTGCTATGTACCCAGCCAGCTGCTGCTGCTATGTAGGCAAATTGCAAACTCTGCAGAAAGCATTATGTTTTCATGATACTGATAATTCTTATTTAGGCACAAGCCCTTTTTTTCTTTTCTGAGTCAAGGTTTGCCTGAGCCATGGCTGCAGGGAGCTCAGGTCCATGTAGTGTGATGCAAAGCCTGAGAGCCAAGAAGCATGATGTATCAGTGTCTGACTCAGGTCTGACACAAATAGTGCCAAGATATTGCTGACACTTGGAGGTTTCTGCCTGATGCTCCACAGACGTTTCAGTGGTGGTGAGGTGTTTCATCAGAATGACTTCTGCACAAGTGCACCTTTATTTTTAGTGCTTTGATTTGCAATTTTCACTTAAACTGTCTTGCTTTTTCTCCACAAATTTGGTAACATCTTTACCTAGAGCTAATTTCTCAGTGCAGGAGCTATGAATTCCCTAGGTAATTGCAAGGAAAGATCTGACAACAGATCCTGACAGCACCATGCTGTGTGGTGTGGCTGGCATGTTGGAAGGAAGGGATGCCATCCAGAAGGGCTTTGACAGGCTGGAGAGGTGGGCCTGTGCAAACCTCATGATTCTCAAAAAGGCCAAGTGCAAAGTCCTGCACATAGGCTGGGGCAATCCCAAGCACAAGCGTAGGCTGGGCAGAGAATGAATCAGCAGTAGTTCTGTGGAGAAAGACTTGGGGGTGTCTGTGTATGAAAAGCTCGATATGACTCAGCAAAGCACACTTGCAGCCCAGAAAGCCAACCACATCCTCAGCTACATCAAAAGAGGTGTGACCAGTGGGTCAAGGGAGGTGTATCTGCCCCTTGACTCTGCTCTTTACACACCCCACCTGGAACACTGTGTCCAGCTTGGGGTCCCAACATAAGAAAGATGTGAACCAGTTTGAACAAGTCCAGAGAAGAATCATTAAATGATCACAGAACTGGAGCATCTCTCCTATGAAGACAGGCTGGGAGAATTGGAACTTTTCAGTCTGGAAAAGAGAAGGTTCCAGGGAGACCTTAGAGCCCCTGCCAGTGCCTAAAGGAGGTTTACAAGAAGGCTGGAGAGGGACTTTTCACAAGGTCATATAATGATAAGACTAAGGGGAATGGCATTAACATCAAGAAGCATAAGTTTAAATTGGATATTGGGAAGAAATTCTTCCGTGTGAGGGTGATGAGGCCCTGGCACAGGTTGCCCAGAGAAGCTGTGGCTGGAAGTGTTCAAGGGCAGTCTGGATGGAGTTTTAAGCATCCCGTTCTAGTGGAAGGTGTCCCTGCCCATGGCATGGGTTTGGAACAAGATCTTTTTTAAGGTCCCTTCCAACCCAAAACATTCTATGGTTTTATGATTCTATGAGCTGGCTCATTAGCCAAACCCCAGACTTCCACACAGCTCCCCTGATGCTAGGATTAGGACATGGGTGACAGAAATGTCTAAATTAAGGTGTCAGCTAACTTCCCAGTTTGTCTTTCCCAAGTAGCCTTTTCTTTACTTTTGTTCCCCTCCATCACCCCAGATGAGATATTTCCTCTCTGGTTTGTGCAGCCAAAAAACCATTTATCTTCTTTTCAAATAGCCATGTGTTAAAAATGATCTTGTCAAGGCCTGTGGAGGGCTTGAAAAATGTGCTAATATTAAGCAGACTTTCATACTAAAATCCCTGTTTCCCGTGAAAGGTCAGTCAGTTCAGTTCACGTGCTACAGGAAAGACAAATAACAGCATTAATGATTGGATCTGGTAAAGAATTAACTGCAGTCGAGTAAGTTTCTAAGGCAGTCATAGGGTCAGGGCTGTAATGTGCTAATTACTCACATGGGGTAGTCATCCAGCTAAATCCTCCCCAATGAGTGGTTATATCAGTGTGTGATGTATGCCATAGCTCTGTGAACCTGAAAAGTAATCATGTTTCTGCTGCCTGTGGTGGCTTCTTGTCTTTCACCACTCGCCCTAGGGCTGGGCAAGTTGGGCTGGGAAAATCTGTCTGTTTGGTGTATTTTTGGAATAAGTTAGTGATGAGGCAGAGATTGAGCGATCTCAACTGATGTCCCTCATGGAGGGGCTGAGCTCTCCTCAGGGTATGGCTTAGGAAATATTCCCAGTTTGGACATATTCCCAGTTTGCCCGTGTAGGTCTCTCTTGGTGCCTCTGTGTCCCATCAGCTCTTAGCATCTCTCTTACCTGCTTGTGGGGACTCTGGACCTGCCTCTCGCATTGTGTCAGTGCCTCAGAGTCCCAGCTGCAGGCAACTGTCCCTATGGGTCCTGCTTATGGAGGAACTGCTCTGGAAGAGTCCAAGTAACAGGGAACCTCTCCTCATCCCATCTGCATTACAAAGCAGAGACTTGCAAGGCTCATCTCCCACAGCTTCCCTTTGCTTTCTCTTTTACGTCAGAGGAATCCACCATTCATCCCCCTGTGCAGTGACCCAAGGAGAGATGAACCAGCTTCCCTTGTATTCAGGATGCCCAGTGCTTTCTGGGATCAATGACCATACAAACACATCCCTGTCCCTCTGGAGATGGCTTGGGCACCTGGCCCTGCTGCTGGCAGCACCACACAATGCCATCATTGTGACTGCCTGTTACTGAAGGTCAGAGCTGTCAAGATAAGAGCCATCCAAAGAACTGTCTGCTTCAAGTACCAGACTCACCTGAAAAGTCTCCCCAAGATTTTGGAGGACTTTACAGTGGAAGAAGTAGGTGCATTCATTGGCTTTACTTAGAAAATAAGGCTGTGCCATGGCCAGAGCATTTTCTGGTTTTGATGCTGGCTTAGATGTTGTTATGCTGCTTCAATGTGCAATTTTACAGGTGACTCAATATTAAAACTTTTTCCAATTGCAAATCACATCAATATATCAGGCAGATGTTTGTCCTTTGGGAGAGGTGGTATCTGCATCCTCACATGATGCTAAATCAAGTAATTCAGATAATGCCTGAAAAGTCTTCAAGAGCTCCCTCAGCTTTCTCTTTGGTCTTTGTGTTGCCTCCAAGTAAGGCTGAGATTTTTGTTTGAGGGCTTGGCTGTGCTTTTGTGTCTGTTGAATGCAGAAGAGCTTTTCTAGGGGGTGACTAAACACTATAGACACCTCCAGGTCTTGGAGATAAGTGGAGGGCCGCAGGACACCACCAGCCAAAAGTAATTAAATGCCCAAAACCTCAAGTATAGGGGTGGAAAAATGAAGGGATCCTTCATTATCTCATACTACCTTTGGGCAGCTCCATTTCTATGCAACAGCTTTTCTAGCCCCTTTTTCAAATGTCCTACTTTGGAAGGGGCTTTCAAAAGCAGGATACATCCTCTGCCTGTACAAAACACGGAGCAGACCCATCAAACAGCTAATTGCTAAAGGGAAGAGGGGTAACTTTTCAGTGAGCAGAAGAGGGCCTGTTTGTAAGTGTGAAGAATGGGTATTAGCACAGCAAATATTACCGTATCCCGCAGCCATAGGGAGGAGAGGAGAGAAGATCCAGCAGGCAGGAATTGTGCAGCAAGACTGATTTATTTAATTATTTTACAAACTCTTTTATAGACTTTTTTCTTCATAGTCTAATTGGACAAAGGATCAGCCACCCCTGGGTGGATTTGCTAGAAATCCTAAACACCCATTGTCAAAATATTTTTCAACTGTACCATAAACATAGTTCTACAAGGTCGCAGGTGTTCATGGTTTACAGAACTTCTGCTAATCTCTTCATGAGAGAGAAAAATATCCCATGGCTTAGAAAGCAGCAGGAAAATTCCTTGCTAACAGCATTTTTGTATCCACAAATGGGCACACTGATTTGCACTTGTAATCTTGCAGCGTGCCATGAGTTTGTCCATCTGTCTGCCTGTTGTCCTCTCAGCGTTTGGTCTCAAAAACAGGTGCCATAGGTGCTGTGGTGGGTGTGTGCTTGCATGACAATCCTCTGCTACCTGCAGCAAAAAACCTCAGTTGTTTCATTCCCGAAATTTGCTCAGTACTGCCGTTCCCAGGTGTCAGAGACTGAAAATAGTTCATGCCTCAAACACTGATGAAAGTTTTGCTTATTGTAAAGAAGCTACAACCAAAGAAGCCTCCCTGAAGACTGGGACTTTGGACTGAAAGTCAAACTGCTGATGAGATAAAGGGAAACCCATTGTTCAATCAGCCCCAGCTGAGTCTGGGGTGGGGGGAGAGCACAGCTCACAGAAGCCAGGTTTACACAGACTCCCCCCCCAACCAAGTGGGGAGGAGGAGGTTTTGGGTGTGTGGCGTAACCTCTGGCCAGAGGCACTGAACACCCATCCTCTGTTACACAAACCGGCCCAGCTGTGGAACCCCCAAACCCACAGGCCACATCCACAGGACTTTCATGTGAGAGGCAGCTGAGGGGGAGTCATGATCCATCAAAGACCCCTCAAAGTGCTTCCCAGAGGCCTTGCACCACAGGACCGCATGTGATGCAACAGATCCAGAGACTGCCCCCCTCCCCCAGGGGGACATGCCTGGCCATTGCCCCGTCTTGAGGGTGTATTAACCCATGAGATTCCATGCTTTTCAGGAGTACCTTCACCACCAAGAACACCAGCTGGAGAGGATCAACGGAACATCGCTGGGATCCACAGAGTGGTGATATTTTCCTTATTCTGTCTCAGTCACTCTTTCTGTTCCCCTCACTTATTTTCTACTTCTTTCTCTCTCTCTCTCTCATATTTACCATCAAATAAAACCCATATTATTGTCACTGGCATGTGGTCTCATTTGCACCTTAATTTGGGCAGAGGAATTTCTAAAGAACCTTAATAATTGGATCATGACACCAGACCTAAAGTTTTCAGTTGCTCATATCAAAGGAATTGAATTGCACTGAGCTGTGTGCTGCATGTCCTGGCTGCATTGGCTGTTTCAGAGCCAGTCTCAAACTCTCCTATAATCTTCTAAACCAAAATCCGATCTGGCCAATATCTCCTTTCCATGCAGCAGTTCCTGGGCTGCAGCCAGACTCATGTGTAACATTCACCCCCTGGCTTTGGGAGGAGGAGCTGCTTGTGGATCTCTGTAGTTCTTGTGGACAGTGTCTCCTAGAGGAGATGCCCATATCCATCCTGGTCCCTCAGAGCAATCAACCGTGCAACGGGCTTTGGTGTATGTCATGTTGGCAGCCTGATTACAGGTCCTTGCTCTGGAGTTCATTAAACTGCAAGAATGAGAAAGAAAAACTAGTTCAAGAAAGCAAGGTGTACAAAGGTGTGTCTCTTCCTCATCCTCAAATTCCTGCTAAATAAAACTCCAAAACAATACAGAGTTTTATGGTTTCTACCAAAAGATCCACAACCATAGATACCACAAGAAAGGGATTTAGTCCTTTTCTAATTCATATTTCTTTTCCCCTAGCTACATCTACATATTCCAAAATTAGATGCTTATTAGGGATCACAGCACTCATGTATCTAATAAATATTTTTAGAAGGGCATTTAGTCTTGACTTAGCACTCAACACATCTATAGATAAGCCACCCAAAGAGTTTTTTATGCTTCTTGTGAAAAGATAAACATGTCTTATCACCCTTCTAGACTTATCTGTCCTCTGCTTCCAGTTATGGCATCTGGTGGCACTTTTGATGGTTTTGCAACCTCCACTGAAACCTGATGAGGACATAGAGGTGTTAGCTGGTTCTGATAATTCACTGAACACAGAAAAACATAGAAGAATTGTGGGAATCCAGAATACAGAGAATACTTCTCTGCCTGTTTTGAAGAGTTCTACCCCCCTGGACAACACTGTTTTTGACCTTCATCCATGGAGAAAATTGCCTAGCCTCTGGGAAGAATTAGAATCTACAATGGTGTAAATTAGGTCATAGAATACTATGTAAGATTGTCACAAGGTGAAAAATTTAGAGTTTTTGGGTTTATTAGTATAGTAAGTAGATAAAAGCAGAAAATATCAAAATGGAGGATTGTTGTTGTTCTCCAGACCTTCTTCTTCTTTTCCATCTACTCCATATTCTGTGGCAGAAGTGGTCTGGGGTGATTGGATAGAGAATTCCGCAGTTCCTGCCTGTGTGACTAGATGATTTATTAGACAGCGGTAGAAAAGTGAAAATATCTTGCATTTTAAGTTTCCATTGGGTAATTTACCTTCAAAAAGGCTGTGAAATCTTGATAATTTGGCTTTTGCTGCATTCTCTGCTTCATGCTATGTCTGGGTCACGTCAGTGACTTGTACTTTCCTGGTAAGACTTAATAAACAGCTATCTGAAGACTGAGAAACCCAAAGGTCCTGTTCGTCTCTGACTCCTGGCAAAGACTCTAAAAAATCTCCTCCATGAGGGGAGACACAATTAAGGCATGGACTGCATCAAAAAATAAGTGATTTAGGGTTCTTCTTTACACTGAAACCTTATCCAGCCTAAGTGGAGGCCAGAATTGCACCTAAAATGTGCAACCCAGCCCATGGTTGAACAAGAGAGCTGTGAAGTCCTGCAGTGGGCCAGGCTGGGTAAAAGCTTATTTGAAAACAGTTCTTTTACAGAATGATCCCAGGGAGACCTGTGGTTCTGGCAGGTTGCAACCCTGCAACAGGAGATGCCAAAACATCAATCCCTTTATTTTAAATAAACAACTCGGTGCTTCATGTGGGCATGAGCCCTGCAATACTCTTTTTTTACAGAGATTGCATTAGTTGACACTATTTTGGGCTCTTGAAATCCAGGTTGACTGTTGGGGCCTCGCAAGACCTCTCAGATTGTCTATTCTCCATTGCACACAGCTGTGGTGGATGGACTGTGTCAAGGGAAAGTGCTGGGAGATTTCCTCCACCTCTGTCTTCCATGCGCTGCAAGATAGGGCACTCAAGTCCTGCCTGCCCTAAAGCACAATCCCAAGCATGGCTGATGGGTGCAGAGAGGGACTTTTCTAGGTCTCCAGCACTGGGAGTTTGGTCATGGGGAGGAGAAATACCTTGCCATTGTCCTACCTGCATCAGGGTTTCAGCTCTGGCCACTGAGCTGCAAAGCAGGTGCCAAATTGGTGTTGGTGTCTCCAGAGGTGATGCCTTCTGAGCCCATGACATCCTGATCTAGATCTCAGTTCATGTACATGGATCACATGCCTGTGGTTAAGTCTCCTGGAAGTTATTTTTGCTGATAAGCACTTGGGACACATGCAACCTTTTATAAACACTCTGGACACATGCAACCACTTATAAACACTCCGGTAAGTGGGGGGAAAAACAAAACCAAAACAAAATTGCAACTTAAAGAGTAATGGGAAAGGCTATGCTCAAGAGTTTTATAGGGTTTAGTTATTTTTAGAGGAGGGGGAAAATGTGCCCATTTCTAGTCAGAGAGAAAAAGTAAAAAAGCAGCAAAAGTAAACATGTAGCAGGTTAATTAAGGTGCTGTGGGTTAACCACCGCAGAAAATAACAATGTCATCCGAGAGGCTGTTGCAAGACTGCTGTGCAGTAGTGCTCTCCCTTATTTCCCCAGACTCTTGCTTCTCCTTCCAGTAGGCTCATGCTGTGGAGAGACTCTGGGATCTACCTGGAAACTAAACAGAGGAGCCTGACTGCTTGCAGGCCGTTTCTGCTTGAGCTAGACATTTAACACTAACCAGAGAAGTGCTCTCGATACAGAATGGAACACTGCTTTTCTACCCTCTCACTGCTAATCTACAGCAGGTGCATTTGTCCTTACTGTGGAAACATTCGTTGCCATCAAAATTCCTCTATCAGTGCAGAAAGGGCTGAAAGCATCTCTACTGCCCATTCACAGTCCCACAGAAACCAGCTGATGTTGCATTTTCTGCCAAGCTCAGAGTCCATTGCAGCTAATTTGGGTTGAAGGGAATTCGTGATGCAGTCAGGCATGTCATGCTGTGTTTGGGAAGACTGTCTATCTTTCTACATGACTGTATGGAAAATCACGCTATGAAAAGCCAGTGTCCATAAAGGAGACTGAGGAATCCTGCAACTTTATTCGAATAAAGGGAGAGAGTCCGCCGGGGCACACGCCTGCAGGGTTTTCTCTCTCGAGGTTTTGGAGGGAGCAGCCTACTTTTATCCTAAACTCCCAGCCACATGTTGCCCTCTTCCTTTCCCCATTGGCTCAGGTACTAGGAAGGAACAGCTTTCCCAAACCGCCTACCACATATACCCCCTTGAACCTGTCATTTTACACCAAAGTTCAGAAACTCAGGGTTGTGCAGACTCACTTGTCTGTTTCAGGAGCCAAGCTGTCTGGGCTCTGCAATGAACCTGCTACTTGAAGTTAGTAAGACCCATTTCAAAGACGTTAACACCCATACTCTCATCCATGGAACGGTTTGTAAAGACATTAGCACTCATCTTCCCTCTCATGAGGATCATAGATCACAGAATAATTTGGGTTGGTACAGACATTTAAAGGCCATCTAGTCCAACCCACATGAGAGGGACCAATTTGATTTTTATTTATGCTTCAACATGTGTTACACATGAGGTGAAAAATTACTATAGGGGCTGTACACATGCTGGGAGCCCTGTCCCTGGGGAGACTTTGCCTGGCAGCCTATCAAGGGAGAGAAGGCTTCCACAATCGGGCTGCAAGCGACCCCCCCCTCTCCCCTCCGCCTCCTTGCCAGTAGGGCAGATCCCCGGATACCTGTAGGTACAAAAATGCTGTTAGTGAGGATCTTCTTGTTATTTTCTAAGTCCGTGAGAGATTTTTCTCTCTCACAGAAGAGGTCGCAGGGAATGTAAACAACCAAGCCACCTGCAACCTTGAAAAGTCTTGTTTATGGTATAGTAGAAAATATTTTGATAATGGATGTTTTAGGATTTTTGGCCAATCACCCCTAAGGGGTGGCTGGTCCCTTGTCCAATTAGACTATGAAGAAAAAAGTCTATAAAAGAGTTTGTAAAATAATTAAATAAATCAATCTTGCTGCACAATTCCTGCCTGTTGGATCTTCTCCTCCTCCTCCTCCCTATGGCTGCGGGACACGGTGATATACCATAGGAACCAGGCCTGCGGTAATAGATACCTAGGAAAAAATGCCTGGGAAAACAGGCTATGGGAGGAGCCTTAGCACCTAAAAGGAATTAACTGTGCCACAACCCCCAGATATTTTTCTTTGGATTTCTTGGAGGGAGTGGGGTCAGCTTGGCCCCCCTCCCCTTTTTCTTCCTGCGGGCCTTCTTCCCTGTCTGCATCTGTCTCTCTGCCCTGCTTCTCCGCTTCCCTGGGGCAGCCTGACGCCACAGCAACCCAGTGCTCCACTGTTTCCCCAACCGAGCAGCCACAGCCGCCGTGCCCCGCCTCTGGCAACCTGCAACTGCTCCATGAGTGCGTCCGTAGCCACGGCAACCTGCTCTTCGCGGACGGAAGAGACACGCAGCCTGCTGCTGTTTGAAAATCGCGCCTAGCCCGCCACGGGAGCCGCACACACTCATCGCAGCTTGCAGCACACACGCTCCATCTGCTGACCTGGTGCTAACAGGGCGCCCGGGGTACAGCGGTAATGATCTGTTCCGGTTTTCTGTTTCTTTCTCCGTCTCTCTCTTCCCCTCTTTGCTGCCTTTTCTATCCCCCTTCCGTAGAAACACTTCTCTTTCTTTATCAATAAACAGTTCTCAGATCTAATATTGCCGTGCTTGCACTTTATTTTTGTCCGAGAAATCTATCAAAAAGAATCCTCCCTGACTCCCCTTTTACAGTGGGATGGGACACCCCGATGCATGGGCAAGGATAATCAGGTTGCTCCAAGCCCCATTCAACCAGGCCTTGAACACCTCCAGGGATAGGGTATCCACAACTTCCCGGGACAACCTGTGCCAGGACCTCACTACCCTCACGCTAAAGAACTTTTTCTTAACATCCACTCTAAACCTACTCTTTCAATTTGAACCTATTCCCCCTTGTTCTAACATACAGAGTCTTGTAAATAGTTTTGCCCCATCTTTCCTGTAAGTTCCTGTCATGGCTTGACACCGGCCCAATGCCAGGCACCCACAAAGGTTGCTTACTCACTCTCCCCTGCCACAGCTGGGCTGAGGAGATAAAAAAAATTACCAAAGGGTTCATGAGCTGAGATAAGGACCGGGAGAAAACACTCCAAGGGCAAAACAGGCTCAACTTAGAAGTACAAAGTTAAGTTTATTGCTAACAGAATGAGAAGTAAAATAAGCCTTTTAAACACCTTTTCTTCCCCCAACCCCTCCCTTCCCACCAACAGCGCAGGGAGACAGGGCGTGGGGGTTTTGGTTAGTTCGTCACCTGAGTTCTTCCACTGCTCGGGAAGAGGAGTCCTTTCTATTTGAGGCTGCGGGGTCCCTCCCACAGGAGACAGTTCTCCGTGAACTCCTCCAGCCTGGTTCCAATCTCACGAGCAGCAGTCCTCCCAAAACTGCTGCAACATGAGTCCCTCCCACGGGCAGCAGTCTTCCCAAAACTGCTGCAACATGAGTCCCTCCCACGGGCAGACAGTCCTCCCAAAACTGCTGCGGCATGGGTCATTCTTCCATGGGGTGTAGTCCTCCAAGGACAGGCTGCTCCAGCCTGGAAGCAGGGGCCCCCTCTCTCCACCCAGTCTCCCAGTGCATTGCAGCCTCCTCCAGGCATCCACCTGCTCTGGCACGGGCACCTCTCCCAGGGGCTGCAGATGGAAGTCTGCATCTGCCGTGGATCCCCATGGGCTGTAGGAGGACAGCTGCTTCACCATGGTCATCACCACTGCAGAAGAATCTCGGCTCCAGTGTCTGGAGCACCTCCTCCCCCTCCTTCTCCACTGACCTTGGTGTCGCCATGTTGTTTCCCCCACATGTTCTCACCCCCTCCTCTTCTCTGGCTAGAAAAAACTGTGTGAATTTTGTTTTGATTTTCTTCTTAAATATGTTATCACAGAGGTGTTACCACCATTTCTAATTGGCCCAGCCTTGGCCAGTGGCATGTCCATCTTCAGAGCCATCAGGGATTGGCTCTGCTGGACATGGTGGAAGCTTCTAGCAGCTTCTCACAGAGGCCACCTCTGTGGCCCCCCACTACCAAAAACCAGGCCATGCAAAACCAACACAGTTTCCTTCAGGTTCTGGAAGGCAGCAATTAAGTCACCCCAAAGCCTTCTCTTTTTTAGGCTAAACAATCACAATTCTCTTAGTCTTTCCTCATATGAGAGGTGCTCCATCTCTCTAATCGATTTGGTGGCTTCCTCTGGATTCACTCCAACACTTCCATGTCCTTCCTGTCCTGGAACCTCAGAGCTGGATGCAACTCTGCAGGTGGGTCTCATCTGAGCAGGACAGAAGGGCAGAATCCCCTCCCTCCCCTACTGCCCACACTGCTTTTGAAGTGCATGTGGCTGGGGCATGTCCAGCCTCTCACCCAGCAGCATCCCAAGGTCCTTTTCCCAGGAGTGATCCTTGCTCTGGATCTGTTCATACCTCCCCTGGATTGATACCAGGGGTCACCCTAACTGAGGTGCAGCACCTTCCACTTGGTCTTGTTAAACCTCATGAGATTACCATGGCTCCAATTCTCAAGCCTGTCCAGGTCCCTCTGGATGGCTCCATCCTCCAGGTGTGTCACCTCCATCACTCAGCTTGGTGTCATCAGTAAGCTTGCTGAGGCTGCACTCAATCCCTTTGTTTGTGTCATTAATGAAGATGTTAAATAGTACAGTACAGAACAGAACCCTGAGGAACACTACTGGTCACTGATGTCCATCAGGACTCTGAAGCATTGACTGCTATGCTCTGGATGTGACCATACAACCAATTCCTTACCCATCTTGCAGTCCACTTGTTGAATCCATCGCTCCAGTCTGGAGAGAAGGATGTTGTAGGGGACCGCATCAAAGGCTTTACAGAAGTCCAGATAAATGACATCTGTAACTCTTCCCTTGTCCACTGATGTAGTCACCCCATCATAGAAGGCCATTGGGTTGGTCAGGCAGGACTTTGCTTTGGTGAAGCCGTGCTGGCTGTCGAATCACCTCCCTGTCTTCCATGTGCCTTAGCACAGCTTCTCGGAGGATCTGTTCTCATCTTCCCAGGCACAGAGGTGAGGCTGACATGGTGGTAGTTCCCAGGGTCCTCCTTTCTGGCCTTTTTAAAGATGGGTACTATGTTTCTCCTTTTCCAATCACCTGGGACTTCACCTGACTGCCGTGACTTTTCCAATATCATGGAAAATGGCAACTAAATCAGCCAGTTCCCTCAAGACTCTGTGATGCATCTCATTGGGTCCCATAGACCCAGGCACATTCAGGTTCCTCAGGTGGTCATGAACACGATTTTACAGTGTGAGGGGCTTTGTTCCACCAGTCCCCATCCTGCTGTCCATCCATTCAACAGGTGCAGGAAGAGAGGTTGTCATTGAAGACTGAGGTAAGAAAGTTTCCAGGCATGGGCATCTATCACCTCTCTGGGCAACTTGTGTCAGTGTTCCACCATGCTCATCACAAAACAACCTTTGTCCTGATATCTAGTCTGAATCTACCTTCTTTTAGTTTAAAACCATTACTCCTTGTCCTGTCACTAGAGGTGCTACTAAAAACTCCATCCCCAAAGGCTGTGCAGTTTATCTGCTCAGCTTTAGGGTGACTTCAAATCCAGCTCAGCTTTAGGATGACTTCCTTCCTATGGTACTTTGAAGTCTGACCATGGAAGTCATCCTGTTATTCCTTCTGTATTGCATGTGCACAGGGATCTGCAAAGACATAGGATGAAGCACACTCCAGAGAATAAATGCTCCTGCACAGCGTGAACAGGGCAAATATCCAATGGTAGGAACACAAACACCTCATATACAAGTACGAAGCAAGAAGTGAGAGAAGTCATTCCTGAAATTTCCTCTCTGCTGAGAGAGATGGTTGTGAATAATAAATCTGTTTGGGCACATTCTGCAAAATGAGCCATTATGTCTTTCTTGTCTGGTCTCACCTGTTGTTATTTCTAATGTTTATTCTTCCCAAGATGAGGCAGGATTTTGCATCAAAGTAATATAGTTGCTTTTGACAAGCTTCCCCATCCTGTAACCAGGACTTTGTTGTAAATGACCAAACATCAGTTAAATTGAACTGTACTTCATGAGAGGGTGGTTGTAGTGATGCCTTTTGGGACTACCTAAAAACAGATACCAGACAAAATTAAGAGAATAAAGAGCGGTTATATTTATTGAAGGGCCTTCAGGTACATTTAGGGCAGACGAAGCCCCCCCAGGAGCTACACCCAAAAATGGACGACAGGTCAAGGGTTTTCATACTTTTATAAGCTTGGTGCATTTGCATACTGGGGGTTAATCTTCCAATTAGCTTCAGGTAATGAAGTAATTTACCAAGTAAATTACTCCAACTCACCCCAACTCACTTTTGTTTACATTTCTCGGGGCCTGAGACAGTAAGGTGTCCTTGATTCCCAGGCCTATAGAGGAACTGTTTTGTCTGACCAAAATGGAAGAACAGTAGCTAACACTCTGTGTGGAGTTTAGAGTTACACACTAAAGAATTGCAGGATCACAAATGTATGAAAAATATAAAAGCTAAAATCCTAAGACATCAGTAGTTTTGTGGGTTTTTTTTCTTTTAAAGGGAAAAGCCACCAAAAAAAAAATTGAGTGTGTGATCAGCAAGATTTTATCAGGTGAATGCCAAGGAATTGGGTGATGGTTGGGGTTTAGCCCCAGCTGGAAGCTCAGTCCCACACAGACACTTGCTCACTCCCCTCTGGTGACATGAGAGAATAGGGAGAGTAAAAGTGGGAAAACTCGTGTGGTGGGAGAGAGGCAGTTTAATAGGTAAAGCAAAACAAGGAGTTCATTCACCACTTCCCACGGGCAGGCAGGTGTTCAGCCATCCCCAGGACAGTCGAGCTCCATCATGCGTGTCAGTGATGCCATCACTCCGAATTCTTCTCCATTCCTCCTTCTCCCCTCAGCTTTATATGCTGAGGATGATGCCATATATTCTTAGGTCAGTTGGGGTCAGCTGTCCCAGCCATGTCCCATCCCAGCTCCTTGTGCACCCCCAACCCCCTCACTGGTGGGGTGGGGTGAAGAGCAGGAAAGGCCTTGGCTCTAAGTCCTCCTCAGCAATAATGAAAACATCCTTGTGTTATTAGCACTGTTTCCAGCACAAATCCCAAATGTAGTAATATACCATCCACTATGAAGAAAATTATCTCTGTATCAGCCAAACGCAGCACATTGATTTACAATTTGCAACACAGTTCAGTTAAGTGTCTGAAACAGAAAGCAGGGGGGAAGAGGCTGAACTGATCTGTTCTTCTAATGAGTTGCACTTTGCTTCAGGGAAAATATCCTCATTTCAGCTCAGCTCTTTACAACACCAAGACAACAAGAGTTTTTAGAAAAAGGTGTTTTTCAGTACAGGTCAATGAATGCTAATTGCTCAGAGATGTAATATTCTTCTCATTGGGTTTTTCAGCCACAAAATCCCTTCAGCTCTCAGTCAGGTTCTTAGTTGTTGAAACTCAAGAAAGCTTTCAGGATTACAGCACGAATTTTGCATCAGCTGAAAAACTGCTCACACCTGGATGCTTAAAAAGAGCAATTATATATATACATATATGCATATATATAATTAGCTCTTTGCAGTCCAGGCCCATAGCAGTCAATAGCAAAGCTACTGATTCCATGGGCAATCCAGCAGTGCGAACTTGCTGCCCCTATTTTATTTCTATTCCCAGAACGTTCCTTTTTTATTGTATTTTTCATAAGTAAATCTCTGCCAGGCCTTTCCTGGGTTCCTAGTAATGCATTTAACAGTAGCACTGCAATTCAGTGACCAGTTTACGCTACAAAAAACTTAGTAAAATCTTTGTCCTACGAAAAATGTCCCAAACAAACCTCTTTCACCTCATCTTGCCAGAACTGAAAGTCTCCTAACACTGCTTTAAGCACAAGAAATCTGGTAGATAATATTTGAATCTCACTTACTGGAAAGGGGGAGGTGGGGAGGCATGTTAGCTTTGGCCTTGTTTCTTGTCCAAGTTTTTACTTTCATTCTGCAGAGGAGAAGTCCCCGTAGGCAGAAGGACCCACCCAGCCCCCAGACTCCGGCAGAAAATTATTAGAAGACTTAAGAGTAATGAAAACTGTTGTAAACTGTTTGCTGATGGTTACACCATGATGGATGCTGTGCCTTCTCCCCGAAGGAGTATGATGAGATAGCCAACATGCAGTCTTGTTCGTCATGTTCAGTCAGGAACACATCTGAGGGCAGCTAATAAACTTATCTGCATCAGATAAAATTGCCAATCCTACCCTCTCCTTGCTCCCTGCCCTCGCTCCCTCCCCAGATCAGTTGCATACATCAAGCCAAATAAATATAAATGCATGACAAAGTTCATTTGAGTAATTGAAAATCAAGACAGAACAGCGTATTTTTCATCAATGTTATCCCAGGAAATAAATTCCCCCACTTCAGATTTTAACATAGCTTATCATAATCACTGGTAATAGCAACCAAATGTTTTTCATTTGTTAGATTTTAAAGGGGGCTGGGGGAACAGTTTCTTGGTTGAAGGCTCATCAAGTCTAATACTGAATTAGTGTCAGGGGTCATTTCCACTTTATGTTGCATTTCTGATGAGCAGTTTTTGCTGAAGTACCTGGCTTGGCTTAATGACTGCAAGAAAGAACATGCTGTGAAAGTCAAGAGCGGTGTTGGAGGGGAAGGAGACTGGGCCACTGTTCTGGGATTCATCACCAATGAAATGCAAACCTTCATCCAAAGCAGCTCTTAACAAGCAATTTTTCCAAAGAGACAGAGGACTTCTGGAGATCCCGTGTTCTGTCCCTGTCTCTAACATTACCCAAAGTGTCTTTCCAGGTATTCTGAACTCCATGGATTTCCGGCATTTGTTTGTTTGTTTTTAATGGCAGCATGCAGTGGGAGAGTGTCTTCCAAGACTTTCCATATGCCAACCAGCAGTTTACTAATAGATCCTTGAGAATCTGTTAGTGCTATTTTGCTCACCTTTCCACTGTTCTCCCGTTCCCTGAGGTTCCTGATAGGATGCTGATCAGTGAAATAAGAATTGGAGCTCGAAAACCTTCATTACCTGTAGAGGAATTCCTTGTGGAATGGGGGCATATGATACCAGGAGAGCTTGGGCACCCCAGGGTTGTTGCAGAAGTACCTCTGATGGGGCCTCAGGCTGAAGATAGGCTTGCAAGGCACCTGCTAGCCGGCAGCCTTGAACAGCCTTGGGAAAAGGTATACACTGGTCAGCTCACCCGCTGCTTAGAGGCTTTCTCGTGGGAAAGGGGCATGAACTTTGCAAAGTATAACTTGGTGTAAGTAAACAATAAAGGGGAGCATGATGCTCAGATCGTATCGGTGTTCGTGTCATGTCTCCAGCTGATTGCCCTGCACCCAGGACGCCCCCCCGCTAAACCTGGTGCCCGAACGGCAGGGACCCGAGTGAATTTTGCTACATGCAGGTTCGCTTAAAGGTGGTAAGACTTCGACTCGTATTATTGGTGCTGAAGCCTGGGGAATTCAGAGCGGGTGGCCCCAAAGCCAAGTAAAGCCAGGGGCCCAGTCTCAAAGCCAATTAGAAGGCCGGAGGATAAGCTCCAAAACCGAGTAAAGCCGGGGGCTAAACCTCAAAGCCGAGTGGCCGGAGACCGCAACTTCACGCGGCCAAGTGAGTACCTGCAGCAAAGAAGCTATGGATTACGAGGCGGGGACTCAACTCCTAGCTAGTATCCTCTCTAAGAGAGGTGAGATTTTGAAAGACCGAAATCTGAATACCCTCGTTACGTGGGCCCGGGAACATGGATTATTGAGTTACACTTCGCTTTTGTTTTCGACCGAAGCGTGGTGGGAAGTAGGGAACGAATTGTGGCTGTCCACTACTGAGGGTGGAAAGGAAGCTAAAGAAGCTAAAGCTCTTGGCTTAACCTGAAGATCCGTAACTAACACTCTCGCAGAGATGAAAGCCGAAAGGACAGTGGCTGCGGCGGCCATTGAGGCTTTGGGGTGTGGTGGCTCTGGGAAGGGAACAGACGGGGGTCTTACGAAGCCGCGGCTGGGGACCAGGGCGGAGTCCAGAGTTGCACGGTTCTTTGGGCTGGCTGCAGGAACACTGATTAAGGGCACAGCAGCACCCGTACGCTCGCTGCAGGAGTTGCTGGACTCGGTGGGGAAGGAAGTTACCCCTCTGACGTCTGAGAAAGAAATGGCTGTGAAGGTGGAAGCAGAGCCGCCCGACTCAGGGGGCGGGGTGCAGGCGGGCAAAGGAGAAACGAGCGGTCCTGGTGCTCAGCTGAAAGTGGTGGCAGAAATGAGCGGTCCTAGCTCCTGGCCGAAAGCGGCGGAGCGCAACCCCCCTCTGCCAGACAGCGGAGCAACATATGACGGCGAAGCAGCCTCTGCAGTTTCATCGCCCGCAGAGCCAGAGCCAGCCAGAGCAACCGGGGGTCAGCCCCAAGAGGAGGAGAACCACAGAGAGATGATGCATGAAGTAATCAAAAGGCTTGCTGAATTATCTACACAGCAGGACACGCTGGAATCCAAGGCCTGTGATATTACACCATCAGCACCGTGGCGTCCTGTGGCCCCACCAGTCAAGTTAGCATCCAGAGCTCCTACGTTCCCATCAGGAGAATCAGGGACAGTGCCTACAGCCCCTCCCTTCCTGCGAGGGGAGGTGCAGCCATTGTCTCTGTCAGCCCCGACGGGGAGGACTGACCCATTGTGAAGGAGATGGAATGGAGTTATCCATGATGCAATCATTGAGGGTGATTGGCATGCAGTGGATGCCCTCGCTTGCCCTGTACAGATACAAGGGGACACTGCAAAGTAGGAACCCCATGACTGGAAGCTCTTGCAGCAAGCCAAGCAAATGGTCACCACGCATGGCTTGTGGTCTGAAGCTGCACGAAGCATTCTGCAGTTTATCTTTACAGCAGGTGTCCTGTGTCCAAATGATTGCATCGGCATCGCCCAGTTGTTGTTAACCCCTTCACAGTTCCTGCTCTGGGAGCGAACGTGGAAGCGGCTAGCACAAGAAGAAGCTAGCAAACACCAAGGTGACACACAAGACCCACTGTATGCACTCCAAGCTGACATGCTAACTGGGAGCAGGACTTATGGAGCGACGGTGACGCAGCTGACCATGCCCATAGTCATTCATCAGTTGTCACAGACTCTTGCCCACAAAGCCTTGTTGTCAGTACCTGAAAAGATGAAGTCTCCCCCGTTTGCAGCAGTCCGACAGGGGCTGTCAGAGCCATATGACCATTTGTCAGCAGCCTTAAAGGATGCAACTGAGCTCTCTGAAGAGCTCCAAGAGCAAATGTTCCTAACACTTGCCTTTGAAAATGCTAACAGGCAAACTAAGACAATTCTTGCTATGCTGCCCCAGGGAGCAGGAGTAGACGAGATGCTCGTGCGTGCTACCTGTGCGGAACAGTCATCTCAAACAGCTGCTTTTACTGCAACGCTGCAGAATGTCCTGCAACAACAGGGACAAGTCATTGCCACAGCACTGACCAAAGGGGTGCAAGGACAGAAGGGGACGAAGGCTGCTGGCCCACCTCCTGGTCCCCGGACGGGCAAAGTAACCTGTTTCTGATGTGGTGAAGAGGGGCACCTGAGACGCGCTTGCCAGAAACCAGTGTGGTGCCACAACTGCAATTCCGGCAACCATGCCACCATAGCATGCCATCGTGTGGGAAACGGCCAGCGCAGCATGGTGGGGTCTCGCGCCAATACACAAATGAGCACCCCAAAGAGCCACCAGTTGAGTGCAACCCCGGTGGTTTCCTTCACCAGAACCAGCCAGCCACCCGAGGGAGCCTCGGAGTGGACGTGGCAACCTCAATAGAAGTCACACTGACGGACCACCAGGTCACCCTGACCCCGACCACAGCCAAGGGCCCCCTGTCATCAGACGGCCCTCGTCTGGGTGGCCTACTCGTGGGGCAGTCATCAACCAGCTGGCAGGGAGTATTGGTGCTCCCTGGAGTAATCGACGCTGACTACACCGGTGAAATTAAGATTATTGCCTACGTGCTGCAACCACCTCTGACTATCCCACAGGGCAGTTGCATTGCCCAAATCGTCCCCATTCCCCTAATGACCAACGGGGGGATCAGCAACAACAATGTCCACGGAGACCATGGGTTTGGGTCCTCTGGGTTTGACATGTTTTGGACATTGAACCTGGCCCAGAGACCTCAGCGGCAAATGATCCTGCGAAAAGGGGCAGAAGCCATCAACATACAGCCGCTTTTCGACACAGGTGCTGACGTTACCATAATCAACCAGGCGGTATGGCCACCTGGTTGGGGACTGGAAAAACCAGCAGCCACACTGGTAGGGGTGGGAGGAACACAAATCCCCCAAGTAAGTGCAACCCCAGTTACCCTAGAATTTGAGGACAATCAAACCATTGTGTGTCGCCCCTATGTTACGAAGCTGCCTCAGACCCTGCAAGGCTTGATTGGATGTGACATCCTTCCACAGCTAGGCCTTGTGCTCACCACAGACCAGCATTTATGCTGATGGCTGCTGCCGATCAGCCGCCCATATGGGCTCTCACCTGGTTAACAGATGACCCTGTTTGGGTTGAGCAGTGGCCGGTAACAGATGAAAGGCTGAAGATAGTAGAACAACTTGTTGCAGAACAGCTAGCGGCAGGACATCTCAAGCCTTTGGCCAGCCCATGGAACACCCCCATCTTTTTAATCCCAAAGAAGTCAGGAAAATGGCGCCTCCTTCATGACCTTCACCAAGTGAATGCGTGTATGCAAGCTATGGAGGCACTGCAACCTGGGCTACTGGCTCCTACAATGATTCCAGAGGGATGGCAAATCACTAATTGACTTAAAAGACTGCTTTTTTACAATCCCACTGCATCCAAAGGACACAGAATGTTTTGCCTTTACAATGCCCACAAAGAATCGTAGTGAGCCTGCTAAGCGCTACGAGTGGGTTGCCGTACCCCAGGGAATGAAAAACTCCCCCATGCTGTGTCAGCTATATGTTGACTGGGTGCTCTGTCCAATTCGATGATGTTACGCAGAAGCACTCATCTACCATTACATGGATGACATCCTGATATCTACTGCCACAGAGTTCTCAGACCAAGAGATGCAATGGGTCAGAGAACACTTGCATGAGATTGGATTAGAGATTGCCCCCCAGAAAATTCAGCGGACTGCACCATGGAAGTACCTGGGCTGGCTCATATCAGACTCGCAAATTAGGCCCCAAAAGATTGAGCTACACACAGAAATCTCCACGCTCCATGATGCGCAACGGCTGTTAGGAGATCTGCAATGGGTCTGCGGGGTCACGGGAATCACGAACGCCGACCTCGCCCCCTTCCTGCCATGGCTGCACAGGACGAACGCTGCCGAGCCTCAAGAATGCTCCCCGGACCAAGCAGCGGCTCTCACCAAGGTCGCAGATAAGCTGCGGCACACATGGGTATCACACAGAGAAGAAGGAGTCCCACTCGCCATTCTCATCACCCTGATCAGTGCAGCAGTTCACATGCCATCATCCATCAATGGCAAAAGAAAGAGGGGGAGGACATCCGGATTCTCGAATGGATCTTCCCGCCGACTCAGCCATGCTTCAGACTGCAGTCCAGGGTAGAGATGGTGGCATTTTTAATCCAAAAGAGTCGTGACCAAGTGGTGGAGTTGGACGGCAGAGAGGCAGAGGACATCAGTACACCAGTCCGAACAGGGGACTTGGAGTGGATGCTACACCATGCGGAGGCACTTCAAGAAGCTCTGCTCGGATTCACCGGCGTGGTCCATGACAAGTGCCCACAGGGAAGGCTGGCACAGTTGCTGGGATGCTATGAGTGGCTGGACCGCCCGCTGAATGTAGAACAGCCAGTACTAGGGTGCACAGTGTTCATGGATGTGGGGAGGAAGACGAAGCGGGCTGCCTGTGAGTGGAAAGAGAATGACCACTGGAAGACTCATATCATAGTGGGAGAACGGGCTGACAGCTTGCAAACACTCGAACTGCGCGCCGTGATATGGGCCTTACAACAGTGGTCGAAAGAACCGGTGAATGTAGTCAGCGATTCACTATATGTCGTTGGAGTAGCCCAACGGATCCATGATGCAGAAATCCGGTGTACCAACAACGAATATCTGGGCAGACTGCTCATTACATTGTGGCACACCCTGCAACAACGGACACACCTCTACTGTATCCTGCACGTTCGAAGCCACCAGTGGAACATTGGGCTGGGAGAGGGCAATGCCTGTGCAGATGAGACGGTGACCTGTGCCCCCATAGTGCATCTCCTGCCTGCGAACACTTTTGAGCAAGCCAGATGTAGCCATGATTTGTTCCACCAAAACGCAAAATCCCTGCAGAGACAATTTAAGATTCTGCTGACAGAAGTGAAAGGCATAGTGCGGGCTTGTCCCTGCTGTAGCCATCAAGGCCCAGGGCTGGGTGTGAGAGTTAACTCCAAGGGTCTGAAAGCCCTCGAACTCTGGCAAATGGACGTCACTCACATCCCTGAGTTCGGTCGACAGCGCTATGTCCATGTAACAATTGACACCTTTTCACACTTCCTGTGGGCTACCACTCAGACAGGAGAGAAGGCATTGCATGGGGAGCGGCATCTGCTCTCGTGCTTCGGAGTAATGGGGGTACCCAAAAAGATCAAAACGGACAATGGGCCAGCATACACTAGCGGTCGCCTAGCAAAATTTATGCAGCAGTGGGGGGTAGAACATATCACGGGGATCCCACACTTGCCCACCGGTCAGGCAGTGGTAGAGAGAGCCCACCATACACTAAAAGAATATCTGGGCCGACAGAAAGGGGGAGAGATGGAACCAAGTAAGCGGTTAAGCAAGGTGCTGTTTACATTGAACTTCTTCTCTCTGGCCGGGGATAGGGAGGAGCCTCCAGTGGCAATCCATCATCAGACAGTTCATAGGGGAATCGAGCGGGCCCTTCCAGGAATAAATGTGTCGTACCGTAACCCTCGAATGGGTTTGTGGGAGGGTCCCAGCCCAGTGCTATTTAATGGTCGAGGATATATGTGTGTTTCCTCCTCAGGAGGACTGTTGTGGGTGCCCAGCAAGTGGTGCCATGCTATGCATACAGGACCCTGAAGCGAGAAGGCGCAGTCAGCATCAGATCCTGAGGAAAGTGACGCCACTACTTCAACAGCTGGAATTCCGGGACCCTCGTCCCGAGAAGCCTTGGGAGAGGCTGAAGACACGGCTGAGTGAAGGGGCTGAGAACTTGCCAGATCCACCACTCCGTGTAGCAGGAGAAATAGCAAGACTCTATGGCGAACATAACAGCTGCCCAGGGCGGTTCCTAGTGACTTGTGGTGGGTGTCGGGGAACCCTCTCTGAAGGTGGAACCAAGAAGGGGAGTTGCGTAGATTCTTGCATATAGCACCAGACACAGAGATAGAGTGGGGAATTGTTTTGACTGTCTTGAGACAAGGGCATTGGCGGACATCTTCGATCAGCTGTCCGCCCATTTAGATCGAGTGAAGGCAGTACGGAGTGTTGCAGTGTTAGGGTGAGAGTGTAACACACAGGTTCATGTCCCACGGCAGCGGGAAGCGACAAAGCAGCGCTGGGCCCGCAAACATTCTGAGAGGTTTGCTTCTCGTAAGCATCCTAACCGGGTCCCATGCAACGTTGACAACAATCCAAAAGAGACAAAACATGTGGGTCACCCTAGCTGAATTAACGGGGCAAGACTCCATGTGTCTGAGCCTGGCCACGCCAGGGCACCCATTTCACACCTGTTTAATCGGGGTCCCATATTTTAACCCGCAAGACTTCCGAGGGATGCTAGACAATAGCTCCCTGATAGGGAACGCCACAAACAATGGCAAGTGTTCAGGGCTGATCGGACTTAAGCCTGCGCAGCAGCGTGCCTGCTGGCAAGGTGCATTCTTGAAAAGTATCAATGTCACCATGGGACCACCAGAAGAGTTAGATCTAGTGGGTTCCACAAACCAAACTGGGGATGGTTACATGACATTCGAGCCTCCCACTATCAGTCAATTAAATGTTAATAGGCACCTTTGGGCCACTGTTGACCCTCTTGCAGACTGGTTTCTGAGAAACTACGAGTCCGAAGCAATTTACCCCCAAATCAACCTCACGGGTCAAGCCCTGAAGCGCCTCCCCAGTGGTATGTTCTTAATATGCAGGGACCACGCGTGGAATGGGATTCCAGCCAGCTCACATGGGGGACCGTGCTACTTAGGGAAACTCACCCTGTTCCATCCAGGCCTGCATCAACTCTTAAATATCACCCACCGCACTAAAACCAGGGTGCGGCATTCAATCCATATGCTCCAGTGTAAAAGAAATGAAGAGTCTGTCTTTTGGAGTCATGGTATAATTTGGCTAGCATCTATGTTTGTACCTGGTGCTTCAGCAGCCAGGGCTCACGCTATTTTGCATAAACTTGCTTGCTGGGCGAGGGATGAGCTAAACATAACTTCGCAGATGCTTGACAAGCTAAGTGCATGCAGTATTACAAAATCGGGCTGCCATTGATTTTCTACTACTAGCTCATGGCCATGGCTGTGAAGAGTTCCAAGGTATGTGCTGTATGAATCTTTCTGACTACTCTGTCTCCATTCACAAGCACCTCTCTGACCTCCAGAGGGGCCTACACAACCTTCGGGAGACAGACGACCCTATTGGAGATTGGCTTAAGAGCCTGGGTATCACCGGAAGGGTGCGTACCTTGGTAGTAGAAGGCTGCCAATTGCTATTTGTAGTTATATTAGGCTTAATAGTACTTGGGTGTATTTTTTCTTGCCTTAAAGCTGGGCTGCGAAAGATCATCGACCAGGCCTGGGTTGCCCAAAAAGAAAATGGGGGATATGTAGAGGAATTCCTTGTAGAATGGGGGCATATGATACCCCAGGAGAGCTTGGGCACCCCAGGGTTGTTGCAGAAGTACCTCTGATGGGGCCTCAGGCTGAAGATAGGCTTGCAAGGCACCTGCTAGCTGGCAGCCTTGAACAGCCTTGGGAAAAGGTATACACTGGTCAGCTCCCCCGCTGCTTAGAGGCTTTCTCGTGGGAAAGGGGCGTGAACTTTGCAAAGTATAACTTGGTGTAAGTAAACAATAAAGGGGAGCACGATGCTCAAATAGTATCAGTGTTTGTGTCGTGTCTCCAGCTGATTCCCCTGCACCCAAGACCCCCTGCTAAAATTACCCTAAGTAATTTAAACTTGCTTAATACTGTTTTATGACACAGTGAAGGCCGCACATGGCAATACTGAAACTCTGACTCCTTATTAAATGAACAGCAGTATTGTCACACCGATGGGAACCTTTACCTTCTCAGCCAAAACTGAGAACCTCTTCCTGGGAGACACACTGCATAATCCACTACATGTAAACTCCCCATGGATGCAGGGAGGAGAAGGTTACAGAGGGTGGTGAGGGTGTGAAGAAACATCCCTCCAGGTCTGGCATCATCTGGGGTGCATCAAAAATGGAGCTAGAACATGAAGGGTGATCCTTGTAAAGCAGGGAGTTGGGACTTAAGAGGATGATACAAATTCTGTAGAGTTTGTTTTTTGGTTTGTTTTTTTTCCCCAAAATCTCCATTTCTTCAGAGACAGTCTTCTCCTCTGGAATTCATAGGATTTTTGCTGCTGCCTCTAAGGGAAACACTTTCAGACTTGTCATTCTACAATCTGAGAAATGGTTTGCTCATTAGTTTTGTTTCCTCTTCCTTCTGCAAATGTGTGCTGGTTTGAAGGTAAACCAGTGGGAGAAATTAACCCCGCACAAATACCTTATGAGAGATTTCAAGTTGGAATTACCATTTAATAGGAAAATTGCAATAAAGGAAATAGTACAGAAACTTGTCAGCTTAAACTGACAATTCAGAGTACAACCTGGCCCTTGTTGGTCGGGGTGGTGGTGGCAGTCCAATTAAGCAATGGTTGCAGTGCTGTTGAAATGATGGTTGTGGTCTTGTTGAAAACAGTGGTCCTGTGGAAGTTCCCCTCTGGATGTCTGGTGGTGGTAGTGGTGGTGGTGTCCAAAGTCCCCAGACCTCAAGGTTATATGTGGTCAGGTTCAGGTGATACCTCCTCCAGGGCGGGGAGTTACACAGTGGAATGATGTAATTCTGTGAGTAATAGAATATTTTTGGAGTCCTTGCAGCTGTGAGTTCATGATGGCCCATTAGCAGGGATGACCCCCTTCAGAATGGGTGTGACTGTGTTGATATCACAGCTGGGTCATTGTTAAGATGAGGAAACACTGCCTTGCAGGGTTTGGGTGTGCACTGGGTGGCTGTTGCAAACGACCCACTATTAACAGTTCACCAGGAATAAATAGTTTGGTTATACCTATATTGGCACACTTTCTCCTGTAACCAAGTCCTAATTTTTTAACAAAAAAAAAATCATCACAGCAGAGTGGGCTGAAGTTGGGGAGCAGGCTGACCTGCCAAACTCCAACCCATACATTTCAGTAGTTTTTAATTTAATCATCATAACAATAAAAAAGGGCTTTGGAGCAGAATGTCTCTCAGTCACAACAACATCTGGCATGTTTGTGTCCTGGTGGAGGACTGGCAGCCATAACCCATACAGGACAAGTAAGATCATGGCTGGCCATGGGAGGAGAGCTCTTTCCTAAGGCCTGAGCAGAGAATGTTGAAAGGTAGCATCATCCAGCCATCGCCTTACCCTCTGGCAAATCACACATGATACAAAAGTGTAGTGGGTTGAACCTGAGTTGATGGACAGTCTTTTAGACTAATGATGTGTAGCGGGTTGGGTTTGTAACCGGGCAGAAACACCAATTTAGTGTAGTGGTTTGGTCCAAAATACTCATTACTGTTTATCTGCTGTGAGATAAGAATTAGGAGAAATGCAAAGCAGGCACCAAACTTAAAAAAATATAAAGAAGTTTATTAACAGACCTAAAAGAAGGGAAAAAAAATTATACCACACCTTCAGAACTCTCCTCCTCCCCCCACCTTCCTCCCTTCTCCCACTGACAATGTAAAAAGACAACCCTTAAGATGTTCAGTCTGTTTACCACTTCCATAATAACCTTGTTCAGTCCATTTAGAAAGAGAAGTCTCTTCTTGCTTGTGCTATGAAAACAGTATCACAACGAGACAGCCGCCCACTTCCAAATATTGTTCAGTCCATTTAGGAAGAGGTCTCTCTATTCGTATGTGAGTCCTTTCCCCCAACTTGCAGCTTTTCCCACAACTGCTTTCGAGGGTCCACTCTTGAAGGATTTTTTTTGGGGTACAATTTTAAGGTTGAGACGTTCAGAAACAAAAACAGAGGCCCTTCTCCTTCCCTGGGAGCAAAGGGTCTTCCTCATCTTCATCTTTAGAACTATCTCTGGGAGCATCTCTAGGAACTGAGGTTTCTCCTTTCCCATTTGGAGCAAAAGTCCTCATCTGGTCCATCTCTCCCTGTCCAAACTTCTCATCAAATTACAGCTGCGTCAGCATCTGCCTATCTCAGCGCAGGTGCTTTTGCTAACAAGTTTAACACTCCACCCCCCATATCTTCATGAAATTACAACGGGATACTCTGATATATCATAGCTTCACAACAGAATTTCAGCTTTAAGTATCTCCTCTTTCTCTTCCCTCAGGTTTTCAGCTCTTCACAGCAATAAAAGGGTTAATCTCACCTTGGCCTTGCAGCTGTGTGGCTTATCGCTGTTGGTCACCTGACCTCTGCCGGACAGAGGTGCTGCTTTTGCTGAAATCTTGGCCTCAGTGGAGAGGGGGCGGGGGAGGGGTTCCGAGCCGCTCTGGCTGCCCACAGCCCTGCTGGGGAGGGAGTGGGGGGGGAGGGGAGGGGGGGGGTCATCCAGGAGCCGTGGCCCGGTCCGGCCCGGCCTGGCCCCACCACGGCCTGGGCCACGCCCACTGGGCCCCGCTCGGGCCCCACAGCCACCTGTCCCAACACTGGAAATGAGAGAGAGCTTGGGGGGAGTTTGTCTATTCTTAGGTGTGTATCACAGAGGCGGTCACAACTTTAAGTGGCTTAAAGAATTGTCCATATTCAAACTGGCCATCTGATAGGTTCTATCAGGTCCCAGAGGAAGCTGTAAGCACCCCTTAGCAAGGACATCCCTTCCAGGACTATGCTTGCTAACCTATGACAGTTCTCACAATTCACATATTTAAACTGCACAGAGAGGTGGGAATGGCCTTTGGTCTGGGCTCACCTGCTGGAAGGTGGGGGGGCCTCTGAGCCTCCGGGCCCCGCTGGGCCAGGCTGGGGCCCCAGCCCCTGCCCCCCCTTTTCCCAATGCTGTGGCACAGACTCTGGGTCGCTGGGGGGGAAACTGTCCCAGAACCGCAGGCAGCTAAAACCAGCTGTTATATATGAAATCCACCCAACTGGCCTTTGCATGTTAAGTGCCCTGATTTTGCATGATAAGGTATTAAATGTCCTGGTTTTACATTTTGCATATTAAGTGTTTTAATTGCCAAATTAGTCTTTACATACTTAAAATGCCCATCAAACTAGTTATTGAGTTAATTCTCAGAATCACTTAATCACACAGTTCCTAGTTAAAAATCCCTGTTAATAAAATATTCCCAAGTTTAATCCCTTCCTTAAGCTTTACATTTACAAATGTATTGTTTCCTGCACATACCCAAGTTATCCAAGTTAATTAGTATGTTTTAAAAGGATTCTTAAAGTGTTTATGGTTCAGTTTTAAAAGCTCCTTAAAATGTTTGTTGATTGTTCTGTTTTAAAAGTTCTTTGAAGTGTTTGTAGTGCAGTTTAATGCTTTTGTTAATTGTCCTTAAGTTCTACAATTTTCCAAGCCCAGCTCCAAGAGCAGACTTTTAACTGTCAAAAGCTATTTTTAGTCTCCTGTCCGTTAACCTGCAACTTAGCTCCATGGCAACATGAATTTCAATGAGGACATTTTCCCGCCTTTCAAGCAAGTGACATCATCCCCAAACTCTACCCCAGATGACAGCCAGCCATTGTCAGGATCAGATGACCTCACTTCAAGACTCCACCAATCGCACCAGACCATGGGGGCTGGATTGTGGGCGGACCTGGGCAGAGCATGGACACTATAAAACTCAGTGCACAGCACTGGAGCTGGCTTTTTGCCTCAGTTTAGCTATGGGCAAAGCGCAACGCTGGTGACTCAGGCCTCTATCTCCCAGAGAGACCATTTTAATTATCTAACTTTGGACTAGCCAAAGTTAACCCAGTGTTGCAGGCTTCCTGCACTGGGGCCTTGTGCCGGTTAGGCCTAAAGGTCTCTAATCACTGTGGACCTGGGTTTTGGGATTTTTACGTGGGTTTCCTTACTAGTGGATTTTCCCGGACTAAATTATTTTAGCTTTAATTAATTTTTTAAAAATTATTCTTTTAATAAAAAAGTTGTTAATTTTTAATTAACATCAAGAGTGGTCCCATTCTTGACACCAGCCATGGACTGCTGCACAGCTAACCCCATCTGGTGAGGCTTCTTGGGATGGGCGGATCGTCTCCTCTCCTCTCCATGCAGAGCCAGCGGAGCCAGCGAGAGCCAGAAGAGCCTCCTGTCTACAGCCAGCACAGTTTGCACTGAACAGAAGAAGACACCGTGCAGCCAGCGGCACAAAGGGACCGAGGCTTTCTCTACCGTAAAGTCTGAACAAGAACACTCTTCAACATGGCAGCTTCAGAGTCAGAGAGGAAGAGAAAGTGAGCCATGTGAGACGAAGCTGGAAATGGCAATGGGAGAAAAGAGGGCGGTGCCGCATTTTCTCGCACATAGCTTAAAATACTTCTTGCATGCCATGGTAAGAAACTGTAATATCACAAACTGTTTGTCTCTTTAATCCATTTGAAGGACATGGGGGAATGCCTATGCCAGGCTATATAGAAGTATTGAGAGGTTTTTTTTAGAGACTTGTGGTGAAGAAAAGTCTTTGTGTTCAGGCCAAAAGATTAAAAAGATTAATAACCCCATGTGATAGCCTATGTTTGGCAGTGTGAAGGAACTGTGAGATTTTTCATGGAACAGATGTTTTGCACCACAGCAGATTGATTGTTTCCGGGCGGGTCTGCTGTTGGTGGCAGTTTGGGAACCATGTGAAGCAGAAGAAAACCCTTTTTTTCCTTAAGCATATGAAAGAGACTTATCAAGAACTGCAACACTGACTAACATCCCATGTTCTGTTACCCTTTGTGTGAGTTGGGTAAAAGGAGGAAAGTGGCTGGAAAGGGGGAGGGGGTTTGCTTTAATTTCTTGTTATTTCTCTTTATTTTTAATTCCATTGGTAATAAAACTCTTTCTTTGTGCTGCAACTGTTTAAGTTTTGTGCCTGCTTTGCTTTCTCCTAATTCTTATCTCACTGTCATGGGTTAGCATAGCTCCGGAAGTGATTTTCTTGCAAAGAGGTGCTTACAGCTTCCTCTTTGACCTAACAGAACCTATCAACTGGCTAGTTTGAATGTTGACAATGTTTTCAGCCACTTAAAAATTTTGACATGCCTCTGTGGTCCACATTTAAGAATGGACAAACCCCAGGAAAGCTCTCTCTTGCTTCCAGCCTTGGGACACTTAACTGGGCTGGGCCTGTATGGGGCCCAGCTGGCCCGGGCTGGGCCCTGCTCGGTGAAAATTTAAACCATGTGCAAAGTTTACCCTGTTTGTCTCCTTGCCCTCATCTGTGGGAGTTCTGCCTTAAGTATGCTTTCACCATTCACCTCCAGTGTTGAGATGGGTGAAGCAGTACAACATGACAGAGGACTTTTCTTTTTCCATTTCTGAAAAGCTCTCATGGATTTGGGGTACATTTATCTCCCCTTAATGTGACTTTTTTTTCTTCTCTTGCTTCTTAAGAAACTGCCAGACATCTTGAACACATTTAAAAATACATGTTCTCCACTGTAATCCATTATCTAAAGTTCCCATGTGGGCTCCACCACCAGAGAGTGACAGATTGATAGCATGGTTTGCACAGAGCCCCAATGATGGGATGGGTTGGAAACAGAACTACTGCATAGAACACATCCTCTGTGTTTCTACCTTCATTGAAAAGCAGGAATGGGCTGTGTCAGGTGTGTGCAAGATACAAAGCAATGATCTAGTTACATGGGTCTAACGGATGGCAAGATGGAGACCAGTGAGATGAAAGAAAGGGGTAGCATAGAGGTTCCTCCAAAAGAGCTTGCTGATGGTTTTGATCTGTTTGTGTGCAACTGGAGATTTCTGGTTTATTAAAAAGGATTCGTGTTCGAGATAGGTGCAACCTGAAATCTGAATTCTCATACCTTGGAGGGGTTTGAATTTAGACCTGTATGCAAACCACGTCTTGCATATCCAGGAGCTTAGAACAGAGAAAGGTGTTGTGTCAAGAGGTAAATCATGAGGATTCATAAAGGCAAGTCGTGCTACTCTTGTTACAGTTGGTCAGCGAAATCAAGGGAGGTTGTTCCCTTGCTGGGCTGATCAGCAGCATGGGTTTCTGGAGGAAATACACAAGTACAAGTGTAAAGTATGTGTTCTGTGCATGGCCTTGCATTAAGCTTTTTAGTGCACAGTGTGTGTTGTGCCTCTAAAGCGATCCAGGGAAACAGCTATGGCTGTGTTCAGCAATCACTCATGCAGAATATGCAAAATATCTTAAGTAACCAGACACAGCATTATCAAACCATCAAATTACTATTTTGGAGGCTGGTTCTTGTAGGGGAGTGCATAGTTTTGGTAGACACTTCCTTCAGAGCCTTGAACGCATTTTACCCACATCATCATAGAAAAGCTCTGATTCCTGACTGCGTTAGTCAAACTCATGCTGACGCAGCACATCCTCTGTGCAAGACCTGCAACCCCAGCATATCTTGCAGGCCACCTCCAGCTAATAGCAAGCAGATGGAAGTCCACTGAGACCCAAACCATCAGAGCCACTTGCCTTTGTTCTGGTTTGCAGCAGAACAGGGGAGGGAATAAATTTTGCAGCTCGTTCCATTTAACTCTCTTGGGTTTTGTCTAAGCAGTGAAATGTAGGAAGGAGAAGCCCACTAAAGCACTGAAGTGGGATGCTTGAGGACCTTGGTACATCTCTTGCCCAAAGTACAGGCTGCTTTTGTGACCTCAGACAATCATTAAGTGTAGGTAGTTTCCCCATCAGTGCTCTGCACTGCCACAGTAGGTGCTGTTTCTTTACTGCACTAACAGCAGTTAATCATTGTACAGAAGCAGCACATAGAGCAGAGCCTGAAGCAAGGTAAAGATGGAAGACAGAGAGCTATACAAAACTTTGTCTCTCCCTTCTAAGTTATCATCTCTGCTGGTTTCAGGTGGGCTAGAGTTAATTTTCTTCCCAGTGGCTGGTATGGGGCTGTGCTTTGGATTTGTGCTGCACACAGAGTTGATAATATAGACACGTTTTTATTATTGCTGAGCAGAGCTTACACAGGCTCAAGGCCTTTTCTGCTCTTTGTACTGCTACACTGGAGAGGAGGTTGGGGAGGTATGGGAGGTTGGGAGGAGACACAGCTGGGATAGGTGACCCAAACTGACCAAATCGATATTCCAGACCATATGGCATCATGCTCAGAATATAAAGCGGGGGGAAGAAGAAGAAAGGGGGGGGGACATTTGGAGTGATGGTGTTTGTCTTCCCAACTAACTGTTACGTGTGATGGGGCCCTGCTCTCCTGGAGATGGCTGAGCACCTGCCTGCCCATGAGAAGCAGTGACTTAATTCTTTGCTTTGCTTGTGTGCACGGTTTTTGCTTTCCCTAATAAACTGTCTTTATTTCAACCCCTAAGTTCTCTACCCTTTCAGTTCTCTACCTGATACTGCTGATGGAGGAGTGAGCAAGTGGCTGCCTAGCGCTTAGCTGCTGGCTGAGGTGAAACCACAACACCATCTCACAAGAGGGAAGGCTGTCATGAGAGATGGTCACATCAATAGTTTTTGCAGTTCATTCTCCATCATTTTCACGTATACCTAAGGGAGAGGTTTCTCATTCCCAGTCTTCTCTAGTGCATATTTTATAGCCCCAATAGGGGACTGGTGACTTTAGTGCTGAGGTGTGTGACAGCTGTGTGGCAAGCACAATTTATTTACCTTGCTGGATGTGTGCTGGGTCCAGATAGGGTCAGGTTGCTGCACCAAGTTCTCAGCTCTGGAGCATTTTATGTCCTTTCATGTCTCCCCAAGGTCTGAGTTCAGGGAGATAATCTGTCTTGAGGTTCTTCTATTGAGGCAGGAGGGAGGATTAGTTAGGCTTCCTTGTTTTCAAGTAAGCTGAGGTTCTTTGCAGTGAATTTGCTCCAAGATCCCTTCTCAAGGTACTGCATGCAACCAAACACATTTGGCTACCCCTAGTGGTTCACTAAAGAGTTTTGTAATGAAACACTTGGAAAAAAGCAATGAAGTATGATCCCAGAAAAAGAAATACTGCAAAGGAGAAAGGGATTCAACCCCAATGCAAACTGTTGATCAGAGCTTTGAAGGTGATGAGGCACACAAACGCAGTCCCAGGCACTGGGTAAAGATTTCTCCTATTTCCTTTGTGCCTAAGCATCATTTGGAAGTAGAGAATGTGGGCCCCTTGTGCACTCCACACACACACAGGGAGAGACAATCTCTAAACGGAAAAGATATACTATAAGCGAGGGGGGGGTGGAAAGCCGGGAGGGGGAGGAAGGAAGAAGAGGTTTTCTTGCCCTCATCTTTGGTTTCTGCCTTACATCAAGCAATGTGTTGAGTTCTCTGTGGTCCAGTTCAGTGACCTACTCAATCTCATGGCCTCTACTTCTTGGTAGAGGGCTAGACGGAGGGTTACAATTGTATTTCCTCATCGCTTCCAAAGAGCTACAAGCCGATCTATAGACTGACTTTGCAGCCAGAGCCCAGATCTGTTCCCTGGGAAATCTCTTGTGGGTTATTTCCAATCTCTCCAGCAGACTCTTAACCCTCAGGAGTCACTGCAATGCCTGCTGTGCACACGGGAGTAATGATGTCAGGATGTAGGAAGGCCAGGCAAGGAAAAATCAGTTCTGGATGGTTATGTTGTGTGTTTTCCTTATGGGGTTATTGCAGCACGCTTACATTCAGACAACATCTGAGTATGCAGGCAGCTCTGCTTGGTGGAAGTATTTCATGAGATGGGCCTGTGTTTGAGGTAGGAGGAATAAAATAAGAGACTGTATCAGTGTTTGGGCTTATCTGCTTAGATTATGACTGTGGTCCTAAGAGCAAATCTAGAAAATTCAAAGTGGGAAAAAGAGAGAGAAATCATATCCCTGGCACTGAATTATAGCCCTGACCCCCAATAAACTCTGCTTAACACCTTGATGTTCTTTGCCCTGGCATTGCAATGGTTAAAAAACACAGCTAAATACAAACTGCTGCAACACTACCTCTAGTAGGCAATGGCTGTCACATGCTCAGCCCTCATCTGAATTCATCCACAACTCACCAGAGGACCCAAACAAAAGTTTATTGTACTCCAAAATCATAGTCAGCACACAGAAAGTGTTGTGTATGAAATATTTGTGACACAGGTCAAAAATTTGGAGAAACTATGGGTCAAACCACTGCCAAATGACACAAAATGTGTAATAGGAATGAAAGATGTAGGAGTCTAAAAGAAAAGGCTCATGTCACTTACCAACAGTCAGGTTTTTCTATGGTCTGTTCCGATTTTAGTATTGCTCCCCAGCATATAAAATGTGTAAAGACAGGAGTTCCTGAGTTATTAAAAATAGGTGAGAAAGCTGAGGATGGTGGCCCAGAGACACTGAAAGAAGTTACTCTGCTTGCTGCATCAAGGGCCAGGCTGTCTGACACACAGTGAAGCACAGGGACTGGGCTTGTCCTCTGTGATGCTGAGCACTGAAGCAAAGCCTATAGGAGCACATCCCTGGAGAGTCCCTTTTGTGGTTCACTGAAAGAAAGAGATGTTTTCAGAAGAAGTGGGCTGAAATGCCCTCTGACGTTGTCTCTGTTGGGTCAAGGGTGCTCCTGACTTTAGTTAGCTACTTGAGCTTGTATGAAATGAAATCTAAAATCCACAGATCTAAATTGAGAGACTGAAGGATAAGTCAAGGTAGAGCAGAGGAGGTGGAAATGGTCGCTGACTGGCTGGAGGAGGATGGGGTCCTAAGTGGAATGATAGACTAGAAGTCAAAGGCAGGAAAATAATAGGCCTGTGGAGTGAAGGAGACAGGAGGCAAAGCTCATTTCCTGGATAAAGAGGAGAACAATTCTTCACAGCCATCCCCAGCTGTCCAAATCTCTAAATTGTGAACCCCTGTGCTCCCATGAGAACTCTACCAAGAGCTGTGAGAGTAGGAAAAGTGAATTCCCACCTATGTGAAAGTGCAGACAGGAAGTTTACCAGGTACCACCAGGATGCCAAAAAAAGCCATGGAAAAAAACCAGACAGAGAGATGCGACTAGCTGGAAATACAGAGATGAGTTAGTTGCATGGGACAGAGGACTCAGACAGAAATGTAGCTGAATCCCAGCGCCCACATTTTTGGGAACAGATGTACTCTCAAGAACACACCAGAAAGCTAGAGGTGGCTCATGCTGGCCAAGTGCAATCAAGGATGTCTGAGGTCTGGTGAGCAGATGTTATTATACAGTCAAGGAAATGCTGGCCAAGCAACAAACGGACAATGAAAATATACAGCATCCCCAGGAGACTTTTGAAGGAACCAGGAAAGAACCTTTTCATCACAAGACACACAAACTACCTCATCGTTGCAGACAAATGTTCAGACCAAGAGGTGGTAGGTGAACTGTCAGATGAAATGCAATAAAGCAAAGGAGCGTTTCAGCAGGCATCTTGTTTGACTTGAAGTAACTTTGCATGACTTTCCCAATAAGAGAAATCCTGTCCCAGCACATCACCCTCCAACCATGACCAAACAACAAAGCTGAACCAGTGATTTTATTTGATAAGATTGTGCTGAAGGAGGCAAAGACAGTGCATGGGGAGTCATTCTCTAGGGGAGAAATACTCTTTTTGACTGGCAGCATGACTCTCCAATCCAAGCATCAGAGTCCAAATACTTGCACAGCTTGAAGGAACCAAAGAGAGTGGAAAAAAGTACAAGATGGGAAGGAAGAGACCCAAAACCCAGAGCTCACCCTTCTCACAAGCCAGAGACCTTGTAGAATATCTTTTGGGAGTCTTTTCCAGGACCAGACTATTTTCTTGGAACAAAACATGAATGTGTAAGAGACTTCCATATGCTGACATGTAAAAGGCGTATAAGAAAACAGTTCTTTGAAGCCACAAGTATATTTGCATGTTGCACATACAAGCTTCAGAAGCAGGTATAAGAGATTACAGATCTGCTGAGACTTGAGCAGAGGGGCACAGAAAGAAAGATGGGCCATGAGCTAGCAGTGGATAAAGAAATATATGCAAAATACCCCCACAAGAAAGACATTCTGGAAAGTTTCCTGTTCTAAAAGCAAAGGTCAGTCCCAGCTCACTTTAAGACATTCATGAAAATAGTCAAGGTCTTTGCATCAAAGGGTGATATCTCTGGTCCAACCCACTGCTAGACCTTACCTCCGTCTTTTCTTACTCTGTGAGCAAGCTATGGGCCCTACGTTACGTATACGTTAGATAGCTAAACTACAGACTAGGTAGAGACAGAGAAACCTCTCTGAACTTGACATTTAGTCATGTAATACTCCAAAAGTAGTTGGCCGATCTTCCTCCAAAAGCTGCTGCTATAAAAAATGCATAACACAACCAAAGATAATAAAGGGAGCATGGTGAAATGTGAAGTATGAGATTTATTACTATCACCTATTTGTACTTTCAATTTTCCTCTTGACAAAAAAACCCAACCCAAACCAAAAAACTTCCAAACCCAAAACTACACAGAAAAGGGGACTTTACCAAAGGTAGCATCTGCCCAGGGGAAGGTAACATGATAGCATGCTTATACTTCAAGCAGTTTTGGGAATGTAGGGACCCCTGATTGTTGGAAATGGTCAAATAGGGAAGGACTGCAATGGAAAAAGAAAGTATTAGGTCTGACTATTGAAACTCCCTGTTTATGCTTGAACTCTGACATCCGGTACAGCAGATTTACTGGAGGATAAGTGAGGAGGGTTATGGTACAAAAGAAGAGGAAAAATGTGTGGGCTGGGAGTAATTTATTGCTAGTGTTTTAAGATTGAAGAGATTTGACAGATTCCTTCCCTGAAGTTTCTTATTCCAAGTGCAGAGGCTGGTGTAGAAAAATTATCCAACTCTCTAGTTTTTGTATACTAGAAAATGCACCTATCTGCCTGACTGTCATGGTCTTTAGATCGAAACATAATTTCCTTATTCAGTAGGAGGATGGGGTGCACAGGAAAGTGATCATCTGCAAGGCACTAAAAGCTGCATGGAATTGAAAAAAAAATCCCTTTCCCTGCCAATCTGTTAGATTGATGGACCAGAAAGGATATTGAACCCATCATCCTGGGTGTGTGTGTTTAGTGGTAATGGAACATGAAACACATTTGGGTCCCATCTGTTGGGAAATTCAGATGAAAGTTTCCCTTCAGGATATCACAAACACCAAAAGCCTACATGGAAGGGGACCTGAAGGATCTATGCTGTTGCTTCGTGTGAGGATTGCACAGCTAGGATTGGGCTCCATTAATAAACATTGTGTTCAGAAAATCCTCCTCTGTAGGACTGTGTATACTCTACCAGGAAAGTGAAGAAGCAAAGGTCTGCAAACCTGTGACTGATGATTTTTCACGCTTTTTTAAGATGCTTTGATTTTCACAGGGTGCAAAGTGGAAGTTTCAACCTCTGAAACTTGATGCACCTTCAATCAGCAGTGGTTTTATCTCACCAGTTTGGCTCTAGTAATTTCATTCAATTAAGTCCACACAACAAAGACATCTTGCATCTAAAACCAGTGTTCTGAAAATGACCTTCTCATTTCAGACAGGTAATATATGCCAAAAGGCAGCAGCACTGATGAAGCCCTGGTCATACAGCAGATAGTTGCAAAACCTGGTTTGACTTCAGTGAACAAGGAACGAAACTGCTTCCTACCTGCTGTTAATTTACTAATTTCAGGCAAACCTGTGTTCCTCAGTCAACCTCCTTGCCTTATTGGTTTTGTCTAGCTGGATTTTATAAAGCAAGGCTTCCTGTGATGCATTTTAGACATTGCTCATGCTTACCAGGTAGAAGGGACTGTCCCTGCCAGTCCTGTGCATCCAGTAGTCCCCAAATCATCTTTAACAACAATGATGTGACATTTCAACACTTACTTCATGAAACTCCATTGAGTGAAATATTCTGAAACATTATGTAGCACAAAGGATCCATTCAGTTCTGGTTTTTATAAAACTGTTGGGCTTTAGCCCATAAATTTCATGTTTTCTAAAGCCAGAGGTCTTCCAAGAGGATGTGAGAAATGCACATATGCCAAACTTTGACTTACACACCATGCTGACATGGGCAAAAATTAAGTTACTCCTTTGTTGTCCATTCCTCTCCCTGTTAATGTTTAAGACGATACCTCTAGGAGCTCCTAGCTGGGAGAAGTTGGTGGTGGTCACATGCAGAGGTCTGTAAATGGTCCATGTTCTCAGCTAATATAAAGCAGGGAGGTTGCATTGCTTGCCTATGGAGATACACCCTGGCCTGGTCCTGTTTGAACACTTTCTGCTGTCACGTTTGGACGATTTTCTCCCAGTCTCAGGCATAAAAAGCATATTTCATAACAAGCGTTTTGTATAAGCCTACTTAAAACTTCTATTTTTAAATATCATGGCTAGGAGCTGCCTGAAAAACTTACTGGAAAGTAAGCTCAGCACACACTGTACTTGTACTTAGTCTGGACAGAACATCACCACTAAGAGAAGGTTGTTTCCATCTCCCCAGTGCTCTCCTTCTGCGTCTAGGATGGTGTGAAGGCCAACTTGGTATTTCAAAGATTCAGGCTCAACGTCTCACCTTGCCACTCACTTCAAGTATGACCTTGGCCAAAGTGCTTCTTCTCTATTCCCTTTCTGGGACAATAGTAGTAAAATCAAGAGCTGATGTCACAAAGTATTCAATACCTTGACTGAGTATCTCAGACATGGACCTGCTGGAGCGAATTCAAAGGAGGCCAAAAATATGCTCTGAGAACTGGAGCCCCTCTGTTCTGGAAACAGGCTGGGAGAGCTGGGAGTGTTCATCCTGGAGAAGAGAAGGCTCCAGGGAGACCTTAGAGCCCCCTGCCAGTGCCTAAAGGGGCTCCAGGAGAGCTGGAGAGGGACTTTGGACAAAGGCCTGGAGGGACAGGACAATGAGTTGACATTCTGATGGTGACATTCTGATGTTTCTGAAGCTGGGACAGGTATTAAACCGATGTCTGTACTTAAGGTTGAGACATAAATTCTACCCTGCCAGCTGCTCTTGGCCTCTTTGTTGGTCATTTACTTCCTCTGCAAGATTTCCATGCCCTTACTTCAAGGAAAAGAAATAACTGCAGTGTGAAAAAATACAAAGGGTCTGAGGACCACCCTTCCCACAACCAGTGTGATGCCAGCATTGCTGCATCTGCTGACATGACTCTCTTTGCTTGAATATTCACATGGGGTTCTGTGGCTGGTCTCCCTTCATTTCCAAAAAGACCTGGCTTGTCCACAGCTGTTGGTGAAAGCATTAACAGTAAACATATTAGGACTGAAGCCAGCAATGACACAGCTGAGTGATGACATCCTGTCTTCTGTGACAAAGGCTCCTTCCCTCATTCCAGGTAACAATGGTGGGGTTTTATTTATGAATAAGCAAGTTTCCAGAGGACAAGAATGAAATCAGCTCAGGCTCAGCTCTTTGGGGACACAGAAATTCATGCTAAATGGGATCCATTCCACAACTGTTAGTGTAAATTAAATAGTTTCTGGTTTAAGTGCCTGGAGATGTACATGCTTGTCAAATACTAATAATTCTAAGTAAGTGATGACCCTTGTGTGACTTGGGTAAGCTTTGTCCAAACCCTTACACGTTTCAGAATCATTCAAGCCTTGATCTGACATCCACTAATTGGAATAGTCTTTCTGGCAGACTAAATATTTGCAGATTCCCTTTCCCCTGATGGTGCAGGCAAATGCTGGAGTCTCAGCACTGACATTCTCCTGGCACTGTGTTCTGGGTAGCAGCCCCAGGGAAGGTGATACTGGACTTGGACATTATCTGGATTAGATTACGATCGGATTTTCTGTCATCTATCCCAGTCTTCCTTTCTGCTATTCCATTTTTCCATTATCCTTAAATTTTTTCAAGCAAAAGGAATTGTTTTTAGCAGCATCAGATTTTGAGGGAGACTAAGCATGTCAGGAGTCACTTAAAATTTTCAAGGCAATGCTGAGCTTGTCAACTTTTTCAGGGTTATTTCTTTTCCCAGAGGGAGGTTATTGTGACTTAACTGTGGCAAAGATTCCAAGGTAACATAGGTGCCAGCCACAGCTTTGGGTTGAGGTGGTCAGCTCCATGGGAAGGTGCTACTGGAATCACAGAGATGTGGTTAGACTCAAAATAACTGCTTAATTCCCCATTTTGCTATAGTTTGTCTTTATAGCTTCTGCTGTCTCAGCTCCCCGGATGAAAACCAGAATGAATCCATCCTTTTTCCACCCTTTCATCTGCACTTCTTACTGCATATCTATGTGGTTTTCCCTAAATAATAATGTAGGAAAGACTGCACGGGGTTATCCTCTCTGTCCTACTTCTGAGAAGATGTAGGAATTCATGGGAAGAATGATCAAGCATGAATACAGCAAGAACTATTTCAGTGTTGCCCTCATTTTGGTCCAGGACCTTAAAAGACGTTTATTTTCCATCCTCCTTCCATTGCTGGCATTTTTTATTGAGGCAGTAGACTCAACATCTGAGGAAATGGCAGTGACACATGGTGTGACTTTTGTGTTATCCTGTGCAGAGCCAGGAGCTGGACTTCAATGATCATTGTGGGTCCCTTTCAACTCAGGATATTCTCTGATTCTATGACTGTGTGCTGGGTGCTCCTATAAGAAGTGTAATGGAGAATCCCAAAGGTACGTTCCCATCAGCAGCCAGATGGGTCAGTTGCTTTCACCTTCTTTCAAGCCAGACACACAGCACAGTTGGTTCCGGATCGCTTTTCCACCATTGCAATATTTTCCAAAACTGTCCAAACTATTTGATGGGTTGCTGGGGGCAAAATACAAATGCATAATATCACCAGCAATCCCAGAAACAATGTGAGATGACTTAATTTTCATTTTCTCTAACAGCTTAAGAAGTACATGAGTGCTTCTGGAATTTCTTTATTCAGAGATGTTAAGAGTGGCAGAAACTATGGAACTCCTAATTTGAACTTGCGCATAGTGCAGAACAGATGCTTTCACCTCAAAAAAGGACAGAGCCCAGTGACCTGGATTTGCTTAAAGTATCTTTTCCTGAAGGCACCCTAGTGATCAGCCAACACTTTAACCATTCCTTGATAGACAACCCTAGGCTGTCAACCTCCCCCTTCAATTTACAAGGCTCACTTGCTTGTAACCAATGTTTTTTTGGCTTCAGCTCCCAGCTGTTGGCTCTTGATATTTTTTTTCTATGAGTAAAGCTCTTTATTATCCCCTTATGTTGGGCCAATATGATTGTAGCTTTTGCTGGATGTGTGGAAGCAGTTTTCTCCTCTGAACTTATGAGAGCTCTTGCCCCATATCATGCTCAATTAAGAGTTCCATAATCAGTAACATGGGGTAGGTTTGAACTAGCGCAGCCCAGAATTTGGCAGAAGAGATGTCCTCTTTTCCCAAAGCTCTTACCCAGCAATGAACTCACCGTCAGTTTTCTTTCTCAGGAGTCAATAGCACAAATTCAGGATTTCTACTCATGAACATATTTCAACATGTACCAATGGAAGACTCTTAAGTGTACCAGAACAACAGGTACTTAAGCAAGTCTTCAAGTACTCTCTTCTGAAGGCAGTAAGACTGAGGCAAGGTTAAATCCCTGCTGTATCAGACTATTGCTACCCAGAAAACACTTCAGTGAGAGAAGGCAACCCTATTGCTTCTCTGCTGTGAGGTCATAGAGTCATTGAATGATTTGGGTTGGAAGGAACCTTAAAGATCACCTTCCAACTCCCCTGCTATGGGCAGGGACACTTTCCACTAGACCAGGTTACTCCAAGCCCTGTCCAGCCTGGCTTTGTGCACTTCCAGGGATGGGGCATCCACAGCATCTCTGGGCAACCTGTGCCAGGGCCTCACTACTCTCATAGGGAAGAATTTCTTCCATATCCCATCTAACCCTGCCCTCTGTCAGTTTGAAGCCAGTCTTCCTTGTTCTGTCACTACATGTCTTTGTAAAAAGTCCCTCTCTAACTCTTTGTAGCCCCCCTTCGGGTCCCAGTTAATCTCCTTACTCGTTGCTTCAATGACATTCCAGATAACCTGGAAGTTTTGTCAGTGGTCAGATGGGGTGGGAGATGTTTACAATTGGGTTTCTGAGTACCGGGAGCCCCATGGATCCACCTCACATACTGCCTGGCATCCTTCTGCTGTCCTTTTAACTGTCCTCCCTCTCAGATGAGCCTCCAATGTTGTCCAAAGCCTACTGAAGTGTAACATGTTTTTATCAACTTCAACAGGCTTCAGCTCAGGCTTCCAGTATACGTATCTCTCAAACACAGCTACCCCAGCTCAGACACAGTGTGTCTGAAAGCTCCTGGCACTCATGTCCTGCAGCAAAAGCTACTCAGCTCTGAGCCACATTGCCAAGGACTTCATATCCTGAGTACAGGCCATTGTCTGGCTGAATGAGTGTCACCATCCAAACTGCCAGCATTAGCGCCTTGTCCATATGCAACTTTGACCCTGGTCAGTGAAGCAATGTGGCTGTGCTGGTGGGGACTGAAGCTGCACATGGACAAATTTTCTGGGGGCCCACCTACAGCTCTGCACCCCCTTCTCTTCTGTCATACACACATATAAACACATATGTGTATGCAGAGCCATGTGCATTCCCTGGCTTTGTTTCAACTAGCAGAAAATAAAAACGGGGAACCTCTGGTCTAATCTGCAGGGACAAGATTCCTGAACTAATAAGTCTTCAATATCTAATTCACCTCCCTGTCCTCAGGAGCAAGCATAATGATTCCCTCCTTGCCTCTAACAAGAGCAATAATAAAAAAATTAAAATAGAAAAAAATTACGATAAAGAAAAGAAAAACATTGTTCAGGAATTTTCTTTTTGCTTCTAACATCAGTAAGTGGGGGTACTTCTATGCTCTTTAAATTAAAACAATCCAGACAAACAATATGTCGAGCTTTGTCCTGCTTCCTGCTACAATTATTCCTAATGTTTGGCCTCAGATCAGAGGCAGCAGCAATCTCTATAAATACAACAGCGTAGCAGAGAACTCTTTCCAACAGAAACGCCTCCTGAATCATGTCAGGAATTTATGAGGCTGAGGACAGGCCAAGTTCAAAATATGTTCTGGATCAAATGGCATTACATAGGTGGCTCTGCTCAGCTTTGCAGTGGTGGGATGAAGATGGAATCCTCCAGATGGAGGAGTGGAAGGATATTTATTGATTTAAAAAAATAATAAAGCTGAGAGTGACAAGAAAAGGCATTGGTATTTTAAAACCCAGGCTCTGCCAGACAGAGCCAGCAAGGAAAAAGCTTTAACAAGTCTAGATTCCACTCCATCTTGTGTCTGTGTGTACTATTCTTACTGCTAAATCTCTTTAGACCACTTTGTGCCTGGTACATAGGAAGAAGCAATACCCATACTATAACCTTTTCCCCTCTAAATCACATTGTTCTGGGGAGATACTTGCTGATTTGTTACCTGCTGTCATTGCAAACCATTTGGACAAGGTGTCATCCAGTGGGTTTTGTTCAGTGTCTGCCTCCCATCAAGTGTAAAGTAAAATATTTTGCCCATCTGAGACCACATCAGGTTAGACAGAATTCTCCTCAGAGCCACATCAGCTCCCTACACCTCAATAAACAAAAGGAGGGAGGGAGGGAGGGAGAGCCATGAGGAGGTGGGCTGGAATGTGGTCTCCACTAACCAGCTTGGAAGGTGCAGCACTGAGAAATATTGGAAGCTGCAAAAGAAGCACCAAAATTTATTTTCTTTTACTGCACTTTTTTGCAGGAACTCATGCCTTCTGATCAACAAATCAATATGATTACGCAGAAACTTCTTGGTGTTTAAAATACAATTCACTCACACATCTCACAACTTTGATATAATACCCTACTTATACACAGTTGCACAGTTCACTTACTTATACATTCTATAACTTATAACCTCCACATATCACACTACTTACACATCTTACACTTTTTACAACTTTTACCTAATACAGTACTTATGCTTTTTACTTACTTATCTTATACCTATTACTCTACCTATACATTTTCTTACTTGCTTATACCTTCTACAACTTTTACTTAATACACTACTTATAGCTTTTACTTACTTATCTTATACTACTTATACATTTTACAACTTATCCATAATACAGTACATGTACCTTTTGCAACTGCTGTGCACTTACACATTTTACAACTTATCCATAATACAGTACACATACACTTTGCAACTGCTGTGCATGAGATCACACATTGTTTGATTGGTTTCTCTATTTTGCCCCTGAGCTCCACATGCACTTTTCTGATAATATGATTGGTTTTAATATAGTGCAGCACAGTCCTTTTTTATCTATTCCTTGCTGTCTTGGTATTTAGTTTTTCAGCTTCTTCTTTCCCAATTCTTTTCCAAATTAGCACAGTTTACCTTTCATTCCTTGATGAATTCCTGAGGGCTCTAACAGATGAGGCTCCTGATCCAGGCAAGCAGCATCAAGATGATGACAGCAACAAAACCCATCTAGCAACCAAGTTAGCCCAGGAAATCCAAACAACAAGCCAACAAAGGACAGAAAACAAATACATAAACCTCCCACCTCCAAAACCTTCAAACTGGAGCTTAAAAACCCTCTTGGGGCTGATGTGCTACAGCTGAAGGTGGAAAGGCCAGGTGAAGCGAGTGAGGGTAATTCCAGCCTGGTCCCACTCTGAGGGCTCTGGTAAAAATAACTAAAAATGGTTTGGCTGGGGCACACTATCAAGATTCAAATACTTTACAACACTTTTTAGACCTTTCCACCACATTTTCCTGAATCATGAGATAATCAGTGCTGCAAGTCACAGATCTCACTTGTGCACCGGTCCAGACAGACCAACACTTTCTTTAATAAGCAAATTGAATACGGAGTGGCTGCACAGCCCTAGATAAGGATTTTCTAGGGGTGAACTCTTGATTCAGGTTTTTTGGGCAGGGACACCTGGGTCATGATATGCTGAGTTTGGCTGGGGTTGAGTTAATTTTCTTCATAGTAGCACAAACTATGCTTTGGATTTGTCCTGCAAACAGTGCTGATGACACAGGGATGCTTTCATTATTGCCGTGAAGGACTTAGACAGAATCAAGGCCTTTTCTTCTCCCCACTCCACCACTGAGGAGACTAGGGGTGCACAAGGAGCTGGGAGGGAACATAGCCTGGACAGCTGACCCCAGCTGACCCAAGGGATATCCCAGACCATATGGCATCATCCTCAGCATATAAAGCTGGGGGAAGAAAAAGGAAATGGCAGGAGTAGAAGGGGCACAAAAATTACCAGAGGTGAAATGTCTCTCCTATGGAGACAGGCTGGGGGAGGGTAGAGGGGAGAGGAGAGGGAAGACGAGGCAAGGTGAGGTGGCTTCAGGGAGACCTTAGAGATCTTTCCAGTGCCCAAAGGGGCTCCAAGAAAGCTGGAGAGGGACCTGGGACAAGGGCCTGGAGTGACAGGACAAGGGGGAATGGCTTCCCACTGCCAGAGGACAGGGTTAGACGGGATATTATTATCTCAATCCATTAGTTTCCTCACTTTTACCTTTCCAATTCATTCTCCTATCCCACTGGTTGTGTAGGGCTTACTTGCTGAGTGATGTTAAACCACAGCACAAGTTTTGGAGCCAGACTCCATGACCTTTGAAGGAGATGTGACATTCCCAAAGGCCCCAATTAACATTTTGTAAAGACTCCACTCCCAGATGTCAAACCCAAAAGAGAAATATAATATGTTGATCAAGGTAGCACCCATGCATGCACAGGGAGTACAGGGGTCATGGAAAACTCATGTCCTCTGTGAACTCTTGGACCAATTTGCTGATTGTTGTGACAAATTAGCATTTGGTGCAGCACCAACTACGCTTCCTCTACAGTCAATGGAAGGAGATGGGCAATTGCAAGAGGATCATTTATTCACCATGGACAAATAGTGAAGATGAGATATTAGGTGAATGTGGAGGAAATTTTTCTATATGCCAGTGCTTAGAAGCAATGCCTGTCCTTGGCTTCTCATTTATATGCCAGCTGAGGGATGTGGTATAAATGATTTTTCACACTGTCCATACTGTTTATAATAAAAATTATGAGGGAAACTAGAAGGGGAAAAGAAGAGGTCTCTTTATAAATAAATGAGGATATCCTACAGAGCCATAAGGAAGTACGTGTTCAAGAGAGGGAGATAAGCACCAAAAAAAAAGGAATATTTGTTAAAACAGCTCTTATCTTAAGGCTAAAAGCTCCTTCAGCTTCAGCAGGAGTTCCAGAGAATGAAATGTAGGCCTGGTATTTTTGTATTTGAATACAATAGAACTGTACCCTAGACTTGCCTGTGTCAGAAGCCAGGATGGTATTGCAAAGGAAAGAGTCATTACTTACTTTTTAAATACTTTTTCAAACAATTGTTTCTAACAATAGATAGGTAGGACACTGTGTATATAGGGTCCAATTTAGTCTTTTTTTTGATCATTTCTTTTGTAAGGACAAGGTTCTGTGTAGAGATGATTTTTTAAAGTGACTCTCCCCAGCTTGTGAAGATTTAATTTTATTCTCCTGTGGAGGAAGATGAAGTCAGTTTAAGAGCAAGATGTTGCCCCGGCTCACACCTACACAGCCTGCAGGGCTGTGCTGTATGCTCATGTCTTCTCCAGCCCCTCTGCACATAAGCTGCAAATATTTAGACTTCTTGGCTCTCCTTCAGTGATGTGTAACTTAAACCCTCATCTGTGTGACCGCTGACTTTTGCCTCAAACTTTACAACTTGTATATCATTACTGAGTTCCTGTCCCATCATTCCTGGGCCTCCTTTGGACTTTTCCATCAGCTTCACTGGAAGTGGAGTTCCCACCTTTTTCCAATATACTTCCACCCAGCTCTGTAATTCCTGGGACTAGTCCATAATGCATAATATTCCTCTTCATGCTCCTGCCAGGTAGGCCTTTATTAGTTTTTGTCTGAGACTCAGATCGTTGTCTGGATTGTTGTGTGACTAAGTCCTGGACAACAACAAGATCTGTGCATTCATTAGTGTTTCTGTCATCATTTCCAGGACTAAAATAGCCCCAGTTAAAATACTGTAAGAAAAAAAAAGAAGAAACAGAAACCATCCATTTCTACCCTTTATTTCCAAAAGCCATCTCATCAATGAAACAATGCTCCCAAAATTTGGCTCGAAATATTACAGCTCAAGCTCAACAGCTTTTGTCACCTTTGGCAGCTTTTTACTGCTGTTTCCTTCAATGCTGGTCAATATTATTAGCACAATAAAGTCTTTGATGCTAGAATGCAGTTATGTCTTTGGAAACAAGTCCTGGATCTGTTGAGAATGCCTCTTAATATGAAAGAAATATCTGAATTTCCTTAATTTGTGCAGGGATTTCCCTTTCAGTAGCCTGGCTGGCCTTGGTGGAATAATAGCTAAAAGAAATGCTGTGCCCTGTTATTTGCTCCTTTCTCTTTGTGCTTCAGAGGTCAAGATTGCATAAGCTGCAGGTCTGCTAAAATGGAGGAAAATCTGAGAATCACTGTAAAGGCACAACAGAAGATGCAGCTGGATTTTTGTAGGGGAAGGAGCTGTGGGATCTGTTTTGAATGTGTAGGATTTGGGGAAATTCCTAAGGACTGGGAATATGTGTGGCGTTTCTGAAGTGCAACATACCTGGCAGATAGAACATGAACTTCAATGTTTGTTAGAGTAATAACACATGGCCTCCAAAAGCAGAACACTGTACAGAAGGCAGATATTCAGGGGCTCATAGGCCTGCTGGCATATGTTTTGGATGCTAGTTCAAATCCAGCCTGGTTTGTCAGCAATGAAAACCTGCCATCCCCTCACTACCTAGAGTCAGTAAGGAGACATATGTCCATTTTATAAAAGCCAGAAGTTGCCCTGTATGATCTCCTTGTCGGCAGAAAGATGGGTGCTAAATGAGCTGCTTCCTTCAGGCTCACTGCAAAAGGGGCTTTTCCTCTTTCACGTTATTTCTGAAGACATATAAAGCCTCTCATATTGTTTGACTGAGACACACCACTCTGACACTTGCAGATGAACTCAGCTGGGGAGCCTGCCTTGTTTGCCTTATCTGACCAGGGACCTCCAGAGAAACTTTCCACAAGGATGCCTAAAGATTAAATAAGGGCACAGCTGTCTTCTTTGAGGTGGGCCAGATGCAAGTCATAGGAGTCTTGTCCCAACACTTGCAGAAATGGGACAGCAGTGTCCTTGTACTCTCAGGGATGAAAAGAAGAGGCTCACGAAGCAGACTGACTGGGAGATGAGTTGTTGGCCTTCACACCTTCACAGGCTGGCTCTTCCAGGCCAATGGGAAAAATGTTGCGTCAAAAGATGCAAATTCATCAAGTCACAGCCTGGATCACTTTTCCAGTGGTGAGTTTTCAGTCATTTGCTCATTAAGCAAACAGAGCCTGAAGTGTGTCCATGTTTTTATACCAGTCCATTGCCTGAGGCTTCTACCTACCTACCTGCCTCTTCCTTCACAGTCAAGTCACTTATCTTCCTGTAGACCACATACAGGCTGTCTAACTGATTCAGATGATAGGCACTATGGCAGAAGGTCCATTCACATATATAATAGCATATCCGTGGTCATGCTGCATGGGGCCTAGACATTTGCTGTAACACCTACAACAATGTCAAGATACACCTGGAATGTCAAACCCATGCATTCTGGTTTAAAGACAAGCTGAGTTTTCTTTCTTGAAGAGCAGTCCACATCTACTGCCCCTTTGTGGAGACAAAACCCACCATTTGTGAATAGCTGGATGCTGGAGCTCAGAGTCACCACCCAGTTATGGGAGGCTATATGGCATTGCCACATGTTGGCTGAAGTCTAGGAACTATCCCAATGCATACTCTCCATGCAAGGCAAGTAGAAGTTGGACACTTCTGCATAATAAGCTGGGTTGATGTGAATGACCTCACATTTGGCTGCCATGGTTTACCCTGCATTTGATAACCCTGTTATATAGTTTTGTTGTGCTGGGGACTTAACCAGAGATACTTCTGGAGACTTGCTGGGTTTAGAGTGTTGCCATATGTCTTACCAAAGGAAGATTTCTTGGAGCCACCATTTTCATCACGTAAGAGGGAAGTGGGAAGTCAGATGAATATACATCTCACAAACTATTTCCAGTGTCTTCACTGGCAAAAGTGTTTCTTGCTTTCTAAGGACGTGGTTCCCCTAAATCCACAATAATTTCTTCTGTAGTGCTAAAGCAAAGAGGGTTGTGCTTCCAATTGCCTTGAAGTCCAGTCGCGCAACCTGGTTTTTATCGTCACACACAGCTCGGGGTTGCCAGCAGACTGCCTGGTCCACAGCACATGGCATTTAGCATTTGGCCTCCTCTGAGTCCTGCGTGATGCCTCATGGCCCGAGTTCATAGTAATTATTGAAGGAGGAGTGGGGGGAGGTTCAGTTCAATGTGTCTGAAATATTAAGTGGGCTGTGCTGCAGCCTGCCAGAGCAATGTTTTTATAACAAGAAATTGAGGGTTGGTGTTATGAGCTCTGAGATGTGGCACAAAGACTTGCGGGGGTATTTGAAGGTGCAAAGCTTTCCGGGACAGTATTGAAAGACTGCGCAGGATAAGAGGGAACCAAAAGTGGTATGGTCTCATCAACAACACCTACTCTACTAAACAGAGCTGAGCAGGGCTGATTCCCTGGCCCTGAGGCCTAGTGTCACAGCATAGCTTATGTCCAAACACCTCAGCTCTTCTCTGCCTGAGAGCAGGGCTTTGGAGTGAGCTAACAGCAAAGCTGCTTGGACAGTTAGTGCTCCAAGACCTGAGCCTACACCCTGGAACCTCTCTTACGTAGCAGTAAAGATACTCTCTGAATCCCAGGAATGAGTTCAGGGATATTTAAACCAACTCCTCTATGGCTTAGAAGCAGCAAGGACCTTCATATGGGGACTCCTAAGGCCTTCAGGTTGTATTATAAAATGTGATCTGAAACTTAATGATTGCCCAGCTCTCCTCATCAAACACAAGAGCAGCAGCACCGTTCACCTTCAAGTACAAGGACACTCCAGAAGAGAAGACCATCACTTCTTCTGATAGCCCTTTCCATCGGCCATTCACACAGACTGTACCATTACTAAACAAGGCTACAATTAAAAGTGTAATTTCACATGGGAGCATCAGGCTCAGAACTTCTCAGACAAGGAGAAAACATTCACTGATCTCCTGCCACTAAAACAAAATGGACCCACATTCTTGGAGGTGTCTGTTTCTCATTCCTGTTACATGTGAATGATCCTCAGGTAGATAGGAAAGCAAAAATGTTAGCTTGCAGGTAGGGGATAAAAGGGACTACAAGAAATATGATAAGAAAATGTCACATCAATAATCTGTGCCTTTCAAGTAAATCCTGTCCACACCACTGACAAAGGTCACCTTGTTGGAGAAACTCAAATTTTGTACCATGTAACTCAATAGTTTTAAACAACATCGTAACATACCAGTTATATCTTCTCAGCATCTTCCTTCCTATGCTATGCAAAAGTTGGCTAATACATCCCAAATGTTCCAGATGTTTTATGACCAAATACACATTAGCCTGGCTAGCTATCACTCAGAAGAAGGCTTGTTAGGCAGCTCTTTGCCATTAATATTTTTGCCCAGATATTAAACAGCCTCATCCACCTAGATCATAAAATGTCTGCGCAATCCTGCAGATTGTTAAAACGTATGCCTGCAGACATTTACTGTCACATCAGGAAAAGTCCGTGCTATCATAATGACTTCAATACAGATTTCATCAGAAGACACATGGAAATTAAGCTGGATTCACCCAATCTCTTGCAAGCCGTTCCACACTAAGCACATAAGAGCTGATTCCCTCTGCTTCAGGGTCTGCACACGTGGTGGTGCTCCACTTTGTTTGCGTGTGAGTCTCCAGGAGTTGGATAAAGCTGCCAGGCTAGAGTTACGCAATTTTCCCTATTCCAGCAATTCTGTCCCTGACTCTGGCTCTGCACATTTTGAATTCCTGAATGCCCCTGGGACCCTGGTGCACAATTCCTTCTCTGATATTTGCTAGCATGATGAAGTCATATTTTCTTCTCTGGAAAGGAAGAAACACCAGATCTGACTTTGACTTATTTAACAAGTGATTTAGGTCAAGACACAGTTCCACTGTTTGTTTTAGCGCTAGTAAGGACTTGATGCTCTCTAGTTATCACAAAATCACAGAATGGTTTGGGTTAGAAGGAACCTTAAAGATCACTTTCCAACCCCCCTGCCATGGGCAGGAACACCTTCCACTAGACCAGGTTGCTCTAAGCCCCATCCAACCTGGCCTTGAACACCACCAGGCATGGAGCAGCCACAGCTTCTCTGGGCAACTTGTGCCAGGGCCTCATCACCCTCACAGGGAAGAATTTCTTCTCAGTGTCTAATCTAAACTTGCCCTCTTATTCATGAGATGAGATGAGAGAGATGAGATGAGATGAGATGAGATGAGATGAGATGAGATGAGATGAGATGAGATGAGATGAGATGCCTACTAATTCCTCCTCTTGTTTTCTAGTTGCCTTTGCTCTGTGGTGTGGTAAAAATGCTGCAATGAATTGCCCATGATATGATACAGTGATATGGCTTAATGGTGGTTCCAGAACCTCACTACCACACACCTTGTGGGCTGCTCTGGCAGTAGCTGTGGCTGGAGGAGAGCAGACCCAGAGCAGCCCCTGACCTGTGGTTGCACTGCTCCAGCTGATGGGGCACAGATCAGTTGTAAGATGGTCATGCATTTGCAATGCTATCTTCCAAATGGTTGAGGTTGCAGGGTCATATTTTCCTTGTAAATGTCTCAGTCTGTTCCTGGGGCTCAAAACACATGACTTTGGGGACTTTGCCTGTGAAAAGGCTGTTTCAACACATAAGATAAGATATATAGATCAGTGAAGACAACGTGAAATTTTGCAAAACATAGAATCATAGAATATCCTGGGTTGGAAGGGATCCATAAGGATCATTGAAGTCCAGCTCCTGGCCCTGCACAAGACCACCCCAAGAAACATACCATGTGTCACACCATTAAAAACATAGAAATATTTCTTCCTTTAAAAAAGCCTCCAATGTCACAAATCCAGTATTGGAAATCTTTCTGAGAAAAGGTCTTTTCTTTTGGTGAACATAGACAGGTTTTCACTCCTAAGTTTGATTTCAAGCCAGGAAGGACAAAAGTCCTTTTCATGGAAATTAAAAAACTGGGAAAGAAGTACAAAGTTTACAAATTCCTTTCAATGCTCCTCCTTATTTTACCATCATTACTGGAAACCCACTGGACCTGAAACCTTTCTGGCTTGAAAACCAATCAGGTGACATTTTAAAATACAGCCTTGAAAAGCAATCAGTGACTTCATTCCCTGCTTTTCCTTGATTGTTCCACTTAGTTTTCTCTATGGTTCCCAATCCTCCGCCTTCCAGACCACCCTTAAACTTACTACCTACCTTTTTGTGCACACAAAGGACCCAGACTTCCCATTCATTTCTACAACTAGGACACAATCAACTACATATGCTTATCAAAATCCCCCCCACACTGTGTGAAGAACTCTGCCTTGAGCCAACTGACACTTCTGATTCCCTTTGCAGATCCTTTCCCAGGGATGCAAAGCAGTGATGAAGTGGGTATCAGTGCCCCCACACACACTCTCTTGCACCCTCTTTGCAGGCCAGGCAGTCTGCAGGCTGTGAACTGGCCCAAGAAGAGGTCTGTATCTTTTAATATTCCTTCTCCTGGCAGGGAGCTTGGCCAGCTCTTAGAGAAGAGTTTCTCCAACCCGCTCTAGAAAAGGTTACAACATCTGCTTGCCAGTGAGGAAGAAAACCACAGTACAAAGATCCCATCTGTTTTCTGCTTTGATGTGAAGCCAGAAAAGAGAGTTTGTTTTTCATTTCCCCAGATGCTTGAGGAGCTCAGCTCCTCACCCTCCATTTCATGCAGCAGAAATGGAGGGTGCTAGAAACTGACAAGGTTTGGTGGTGCCTTAAAGATCTTGTGGTCTGATTCACCAGCCTCCTGCCTAGTTTCTCAAGACAGATAGGCCTCTACTTCCCCTGCAGACTTCTTCTTGTGAAACCTGAACTTCTTCATGCACTCGGGGGTGGGGCTAAGAGCTCCACCTGAGGCATAGACCTCTGTGGCCTAGGTGATCCTCATGCAATGAAACTCTCAGGAGTTTCTTCTTGAAACCACAGCTCCCAAAGTTAGCTGAGCTGCAGAGACAAGGAAACTAACCTCTTCTGAAGGATTTTGTGATCAATCCGTGGTCCTTGCTGTGTGCTCCTCTCTCTGAACAGCATATAAAGGGATTTCATAAAGGAAGAACAAGCATAATAGAGGTGCAGATGTTCCCTGAGGAGGGATAAAAGGAGAGACCTACAACCTGTTTGTTGCTTGACTTCAGGCCACAGCTATAACAGGATATCCTTCTTCTGCCTCTGTTTTGCATCCTTGAGGATTGCAAGGGTGATAAGTACATGAAAATGAGAGGATGTCCTTCCAGGACATCCAGGAAGGATGAAGAGGGATATGTTTCAGTACAAGAACCTTCTCTTGGAGAAAGAGGACTGATGGACAACATATAAAGCTGTTGGGACACAGGTTCAGGACAAACAAAGGAGTTAGCTCTTTAGCCAACATCTATTGGGATACAAGAAGGTGACGGGAGCCCAAGGGGAGAATGGACAATTTCAGGAAAGGGAAACCAAAGGCTTACAAAATCCTTTAATCTTCCAAGGCTATGTCTATATTAAAGAGTCAGCTAGAGTCAGAGCAATGTCTCCAGCTCTGTTCCATGACCACAAAGACTGCTTAAATCTTAGCTTACTCCCCATCGTGGCTAAGCACTAGTGAGTCCAGACAACATCCAGGCATGGTCGCACTAGCAACGGACAAGGATCATTGACAAAACTCAGTAGGGGTGAACTCATCTTCTGGGTGATAAAACCCATCTGGTTGGAAGTTCTGCAGTGCCACTTGCCATGGGCAGTGAACAGGATCCAGCCTGGTTTATTTACTGGTCAAAGGCAGCCAAAGATGCAGGTATCTCGGGGCTGTGCACAGGCACTGGGCTCCAAGAAAGAAGTGTGATTTCCAACACATCTCTCTCTTTGGCAGTGCCTGTTGGCTGGACTGAGACATTCCCCTGTGAAACACTTCAGGCTGCTGTGATGCTGGGATGCCAGTGGTCCTCACTTAGGCATGTCCATCTGGCCTTGCTCCATCTGCTCATAGGGCTGTGTCTCCAGTAGACCTTCCCCCCTTTCTGTGGTCCAGGGAGTTTTAAAAACAAGTACAATAGAAGCTGGGATGGGTACCTAAAGCAACATGGCACCTGTGACAGGAACACAGTGTCCCATTAGTACCTCACACCTTCCATGACCAACAGACCTGTTCTGGTAGAAACAGTTTGTCTGATGGGGTTTCTGCAAGTGAGAATAATATGGTCCATCTGGTAGCTCCAGAGCTGGGATTTAAGCCCAGCAGCTTGGTCAAAGTCCAAACAGAAAGTTCAGCTGTAGCTGGGACACCATATTTAAAGGATGTTGTGGTTTTCCACTCTCAAGCACACTCTTTTGAAGTCCTGGTTGTAACCAAGCACAAAGGACAGCAGGAAAATTAATTCGTGCTTCAGAGCAATGCCTTCCTTTGACTTACTATGCCCATACATTTAGCACATTTCAAAGGTGACTTAGCCAGAACTATCTGAGTTTATCAGGTCCAAGAGTTTGGGATTATTATCACTAAATTAATTCAAATAATAAAATTCATTCACCTAGCTCCACAAGGAATACAATAATTTTGGTTTTTTCCTCTAAGTATCCCAAATATAATTGATCATTTAGTAGACTAATGCTGAACTACTCTGGCAGCTTGCTACCTTAATCACAGAAGATCTGGGCTATTTTACACAAGGATGAAACATGTCCCTGATGCCATTTTATAACACTGCTTCTGAAGGGAATCCAGGATGAGCTAGCTCAATTACAGAGCTAGCATATCTAGGCAGATGGGATATTGTCCACCTTGGATTCTCTTGAAACCTCAACTCACTGCCAAAGTTTGCTGGAGCTGGACATGGAGAAAAGGTGGCATCTGAAAGGATGGAGTTTGGACAAACAGACATTCATGAAGGTGGAAGAAGAATGTTAAAAAATACTCATATCTTTAGCAAATTAGGGTCCAAAATGCAGTTCTTCTAACTTACCGGAACTTGCCACCTCTCCTACAGCTCCTGGCTCTGAGAGGCAAACTCTGGCCAGGTTTGCTGGGACATTTAGGATATTGCCACTCCCAAGAGTTCATTCCTTTCCTAACTCTCTGCCAGGCCTAAGCTTACCCTGTGAGAGGAGCAGAAAAGTCTTGTGGGTTCTCAGATGCTCCTATCAGAGGAACATATATAGATTCTCACTCCTTGAATTAATTTGTCCCAGGGACCAATCCATCCATTTTGTGAGAAAATTAAATACCCCAAATGCCACATCCTATTTTACTTCATACTGTACTGTTCTTCCCATCCTTTCATATGCTGGTTGGACACCTATTTCCACGTTCTTACCACCTGAGTATCCAGCCTTTGGGCTGCATCTGTCACAGTTCCAGATGCGTCTGGAGGCCCCTTACATCCCTGTAAAGCACTATGGACTCCAGTGGGCCTTCCAACTGTCAATGCCTTGTATGGGATATTCAGCATGGCCATGATGTAGGAGGGAGCTGAGGCCGTTATTACCCAGCTCTGGTCTCTTCTGCAAAGACAAGTCCATCTTTCCACTTTACAAGACAGGCCCTCAAAAATCTGCTACCAAGTACCAGAATTCCTATCTTCAGCTGGTATAAATCATTGCTTCTGATTTACACCAGCTGAGAGGCAGGTCACAATTGCCTAATTAAATTGCTTCTCTTTGAGCAGAAAGCTAGACTTCATAGAAATGTAACTGTGAATTACTTTATATAGCCATTTGATGGAAAGAGAGAGAATGCAAGAAAAGACGCCAGGAAAAGTAAGAGAGAGAAGAAGAAAGAAAAGGGAAGAAAATAAGGAAAGACGGAAAGAAAAAGTGAGAGAAATTTATTTATACATTTTGGGAGTTCAGTTCCTTTCATTGTGAAAGAATGGGAAAGTTTGGGAAGCCCAGACTAAATAACTCACAATGATAACAGGGTGATACTGAGAGCAGTAAAACTAATTTATTGGGCTGAGTTTATCTGATTCCAGGGAAAGTGAGTACTGCTGAATGCAGCTCTGACTGTGCTTGCGTCTGACAAGACACGCAGTTCAGATGCAAAATTACATTAAGCAGATGTAGCCCATTAAGAAGCTGAGCTTGAAAATGTACTTTATCCTGTCAAGGCAAATCCTAGTTGAAAACCTGGGCCTCAAAAAAAACCTCCCAGAACTGCAAGAAGATGTTCTATTTTGGGCTTTATTGCTTTAATCTTTTTTGTGTCAGTCATAGTTACAGGGTGCTGATAAATAGAAACCCACCTCCACTGTATTTCTAACATAACTCCATTACCTACCCTCAGCTAGAACAGAGAAAAGCCTCTTAACACAAAACCCAGCAGAACCAGTCCTGGGTTCAATTATAACCCAGATTTGGGTGAGGTTGGCCAGACCTCGAGGCCAACCAGCTAAACCGCAAATCATATGTTCCTACTCCAGCCAGGGCTAAAATGTAGAATGGCAGAGGAAGCACATCCCTTCCTTGCACCTATCCATCATGGAAACAGTGCTGAGTTAGCTCACGTGTGGGGTATCCAAGATGAGATGATTCTCACTCCAAGTGCCCCTCTGCATGAGAGCACCTGAAAATATGTGGGATATGGTGCAGAAGGAGAAAATGGATGGGATTCAAGATCTGTGGAGTAACATTTAGTTGTGCTAAAAGAGGGTATGAGTATTATTTAATAAAAATGTGAATTGCCATACCAAATCTAGCCTATTTATGCATCTGTATTAGTTATAAAATCGGGAAGTAACACTTGTTCTGGATTAAACCAGGCCAAAATATACATCGTGGGACTCAATTCTCACTACTGAATTTAGGTGTCTAAAAGGCACTTTGGAGTATCTTCCCCCGACAGCTGTGGGGTTTTTTTGCCTTTGGAGTATATCGTGATTCTTCATGATTCCTTTATTCTCATGTTTTTCATCCCATCACACACCACTGACAGAAATGTTCAGAAACACCAGCAAGATAACAAAAAGAAAGAAGGTCAACCTCATTAGACTGGCCAAGATCATTTTGAGGACAAAAAGCATGATGTTGGAAGAATGGTCAGTGTCTTTCTGTGCAGGAAGATCTCTCAGCTTACCTAAGTCTCCTGAAGGTAAGCTAGGGCACTTAGGCTATTAACCAGATGATACAGAGTAATGGAAAATATTTTGCAAGGAGAAATCCTCTGCCGGCAATTCAGTGTTCATGTAAAACCACAGTTACTATATGGCATTCATTTTGTTCTTTGAAGTTTCTTTGTTTATGCTTTATTATCTGAAATATCCTCCTTAATGGTTGGGGGGGGGAAAAAGTCAGTTTGTACCAGAGCAATTATCAATGAGTCAAGTTCAGGGGCCTTGAGTCTGACATTTGATTGCAGCTGTAAAGTGTAGAGTGCACTTGAATGGTTTGATTTTCTTTACAAACTCCATGAAAAGTAAGTTTTTTTGTTTCCTTGGAATTCTGTGCAAATCCCAAGATGAAAATGTTCCCTCTAATGGAGAGAAAAAGAAAAAGTATGTCTGACGAACTACATTCACATGTTTACAATGCTTGATTTCATTCATTGAATTTCATTGTTTTATTTGGAAGTGTCTTTAAGCAATTTATGTAACATAATAGATACCAGCTGTAATCATTTTGGGCATAGGAGTTATATAGGCTCATTCTTTGATGCTAATACCAGCTACACTTAATAACTAATTAGCTTGGTTTATAACAAAACCAAACATCAAAACAAAAGGACCCCTATGACAAGCATCAGGCTAAAGATAAGCCTCACCTGACTTCCAACATCTGCTCCATGGATAGCTACATGAAAAGGGTCATGCTAACTCCCAACAGACATAATTCATCTTATCCCAATCCCCTCTTTGGAGCCATGCCAGGTTTCTATGCTCTGAAAATATCTTTATTGCAGAGAGCTGAGAACATCTTGCTCCGAAACCTGCCCAGTGAATTCCTGCTGGGGCAGTTCATTCAACAACTTGCGACTATACTAAGGTCCTGTTTAACTCAGAAGCCCCTCTTGGTGATCTGGAGGTCAGACCTGGACTATGTGTGTCAGTGGCACTTATGAGGCAGAATGAGCCTGATGGCTTTGCACAGCTAATTTTTGGACGTCATCCAGTTTGTTGGTCTATGGTAGACCTGGAAGAGCCCTTGGGACCAGTCTGTTAAGGGAAGAAATTGTCCTCAAGGCCTTGCATTACCAGAAGCAGGGGTGCAATTGAATTGCTTAAACATTAGTACTACTTGAAATGCCCTTGGGTGTTCCTCTTCAAGCCCTGGTGGGCAGAGAATTCTCACGAGGACAAGGTCACTCTGAAGTGCCTCAAATGACACCAGATGCTTTACTGCAAACTGCTGAGAGGAGTCTTCCATCCAGTGGAGGAAAAGTTGTATGTGGGAGTCAGGGCAAGCTGGGGAGTTACTGCTGTCTTAAATCAGGCCATTCTTTGCAGGTATCATCTCAACGCTTTTGTGTCATACCCAAGAGCTGCTTCTCAAATGTGGGTGCACAGGCAGCTGCTTGCTGTCATTTCCCACTTCCCCCAAAAGCAAAGGTAGTTCCAACTCACACCCCCCACAGCTCACACACTGCTGGCAGCAAGGAAGGAAGCACCTGCAAAGATGAGCACTGAGGTGGGGTTTTAATCTGTCTGAGCCACATGAGGAGAGCAGCCCTGGGCAGAGCAGAAGTTTAGAACAGAGAATGGTTTTCCCGCCCAAGCCTGACCCTGGTCAACATGTGCAGCACTTTGTAAAATTAATTGCATCTTGAGTGGAAAGTAGCTGCAGGTGGTGTGTGTTTTCAGTGTCTGCAGGCAGCACAGAAACATTGGGATCCTCGTGTTACAGTGCGGATACTGCAACACGTTATCAAACAACGAGGCCCGTGGAAAATAAATATATATGGACGGATTCTTGATAGATGTTTCAGAGATGTTTATTTCTCCAGCCGCATGGCCGGAGCTCTGCCGAGGAACTGTGGCAATCATGGGACCCGAGGGTTCTTGCCTGCGCAGAGGAACACAAAACAACCAATGGGGAACGAGGCTGACCAGGGGCAGGGAAACCCCGTGTCCCCCCCCAGGGCCCCTCTCCCAGGGCTACATGACAGGGGGAGGGCCCCAACATCCTCCTGTACATGATGGACCTTGCTGACCTGGGGATATTTGACTGACACTGGCACAAGTTGCCCAGAGAAACTGTGGCTGCCCCATCCCTGGAAGTGTTCAAGGCCAGATTGGACAGGGCTTGGAGCAACCTGGTCTAGTGGAAGGTGTTTCTGCCCATGGCAGGGGTTTGGAATGAGATGAGCTTTAAGGTCCCTTCTGACCCAAACAATTCTTTGATTTGAGATATGCCTACCAGTTTGTTTCCTTTGATGACACAGTTGCTGCTATTAATGGCTTTCATAATGACACAGATTTTAGCATCTTCTCCTGAATTTCAAACTATTTTAGTATAATTCTAAACTTGAAATTTAGGATGAGAAACAATGGAGAAGGAAGGATGCCCCTTAGAATAATGGATCTTAAATCTCTCTTTCCTCTGAAATACAGCATGAATTTTGAGAAAGCAGCCAATCCTCAATGTTGAAATAGGGCTATTGCACACCCTAGAGCTTCAGACAGACGCAGGATTGTGAGCACCCAGCTTTACCTGGATTAATTTGTATAGTTCCACCTTCACTCCAGTTCATCATTCATCACCACTGAGTGACACTACAGACTTCATCTCGGACTGAGCAAATTAGAAAATCTGAAAGAAACATGGGTATTTATTTTAAAAAGCCCATTTGTCCGCAGTTACCACTTATAGAGGTCTGAGATATTGATAACTGGCATTTATAAGATTCAATTATTCAAGGTTTTCAGTACTTTGGCCCTAATTCAGGAAAACACTTATACACTCCTTTGCCTTAGGCATGTGAGCCGTCCCTGTCCAAGTTGTTGCTGTGTCATGGGAGTGGGCAGACTTCACAAAGTCAACCCATGAAAATTGGGGTCTGAAGCTATCCTTACATTGACAGCATCACAAGAGTTCTGGAGCTGTGTTATGGATCTGGTGGCTTTCTCCTAAGCTCAGTAGTCCTGGCAGCATGTCTGTTTACATCCCAGCTCCTGCAGTTGTGCAATTACATTATACCCTCTTCTGCTGTAAGAGAAATGTCAAGCCAATATGGTTCTGGTAAATACCTTGAAAAATTCCACTTAATAGAGCAAAAAAAAGAACACTTTCCACACAGCCCAGAAAGGATCTTTAAAATTGAAAACTCATTGAATTTTTACAATACAGACAAAATACTGTCCACTCACTCTTAACAAAAGAGGAAGTAAAACCAATCCACAATGTATGCGTTGTTACTATTTTTATTATTATTGTTGCTCTCACAATTAGAAAACACAGCTAATGCGGCTTCCATGAACAGAGGGTAATTTGTGCTTTAGGTGAATAAACCATAGCTTTGCTGAGATATTTAATCAAACTCTGTCTGACTGATGAAACTGGTCCTGAGAGGAAAACAAAACAAAACATGTTGTACATGTTAAAGTCATTAATCTCAGGTGGATTTTGACTTTCCTGCTCTTTCTCCCCCACTCCCAAATCTTGTTTTCTGCTCCATCTCCCTTGCAGAGGAGAGAGTTATGCCTGTGATAGCTCTGATCTGCTCTTGGGAGCAAAATAAGTGTTTCACAACCCCCTGTCTGATGCAGGGAAAGGCAAATACTTTGTCACAGGGTGGAAGTCTAACAACAATTGATCCCAGGGCTGAATTTTCCTCCTGTTCCCCACGTTCCCAACTACCTCCAGCGCCTCCTCCCATCACCTTCCCCAAACAGGTAGCCCAGAGCTGGGCAGCACAAGTCTAGCTCACTTGGAGGATGATAATGGCTGCCTACAGGGATCTGTTTTCTAGCGGGAAAAGGGACGGTCCCTCAGGGACTCTTTTATCACTATCCTGACAGAGACACTACTAGCTGCATTCAGATTTTTTTCTTCTTCCCTCTCTCCCCTTCCCTTCACCAAGGGCTTTTCTAGCTGCATGTGAAATATTGTAGACTGCCTGCTTTATTATAATTAAGATACTTTCTATTTTTGTAGAATAAAAGACACAATCAGATGGGAGTTTTTTTATAATGAATGGCATTTGCCTACCTTATGGAGAAACCTAAATGATATAAAACTGGAAGGAGGTAAGGATGGGGGGAATAAATCAAAAAATACAAAGCCAGCCAGATGTATACAGGGTATAAAACCTCAGATTTGGAAATAGCATTAAGTCCAAACTCTTTTATTGAATCATAGATACTTTTTTTAAATGAATACATGCTACAAAGCCACCAGCATAATACTCCTCAAGATAGCTTGGCTGTTTCCCTCAGGGATAGTAGTGTAAAACTGTGAAATAATAGTGTCTGTGGGAATAAATCAGATGTATTTTGCCAGCTAGTGTAAATCAACAGTACTGTGTAGTAGGACATGGAGCTTGGCCAAATCATATCAGCTGTTGGGATGTGGTAAGACACGTTATAAGAAGGGAACTGCAGCATCACCTGACAAAGACATTCACAGTAGTTAAAGCCATTTTCTGCAGTAGCTGAAAGATCTGTGTTTCAGAGCAAAGCTGTGAAAACTGCTTGCTGAAGGCCTGCAAAAGGGAAGGAGGGATATATTTTCCTTGCAAAGCTGGTTTGTGACAAATGTAATCCTAGGTATCTTTCAGACCACACATGCACAGAAAATTACAGAATCATAGAATGATTTGGGTTGGAATGGACCTTGAAGATCATCCAGTTCCAAGCCCCTGCCATGGGCAGGAACGCCCTCCTCTAGACTGAAAAAATAACTTGGCCTTTCTGTTTTGGATCCCTGTTGCATCAATAATTAAAACTGAGAGATGTGGCACTTTTCTGGCTTCTCTGTGCTTTGCTGCTGATGCAAGGAGTGAAGCATCAGGTTGCAAGGAGAAAGAGGCACCATGAGTTGTTCCACCAGTATGGCCCTGTGTTCTAGGTACTCTCTTTATTCCTGGTTTTTGTTAAAAGGAAAAGAAAGCAGAAAGCACTGTCTAGTGCTCACAGAAAGACATTTTCTGAAAAAGTTTGGAAATGCCAGATTATCAAGAGGGAGATCATAGAATCACAGAATGGTTTGGGGTGGAAGGGACCTTAGAGCTTATCTTATTCTACCCCCCGTCATGGGCAGGGACACCCTTCCACTAGACCAGCTTGCTCCAAGCCCTGTCCAACCTGGCTTTGGGCACTTCCAGGGATGGGGCAGCCACAGCTTCTCTGGGCAACCTGTGCCAGGCCTCACCACCCTCACAGGGAGAAATTTCTTCCTAACTTCTAATCTAAATCTACCTTATTTCAACTTAAAGCCATCAAACTGATGAGATGACCCTAGTTTGCTGGATGAAGCAGGGTTGTGTAAAAAGGGAGGCTGCAGTTTATCAGACCTTGCCCTGTGCATGACTCTCACCTTGGGAAGGCACCCTGGGCGTACACTTAATACATTGTGCAGCTGCTCCGGAGAAGAAAAGGGCCCTGAAAATTAGAAGTTATGGCAAAAGCAGTGTAGCAGTGTTAATTCATAGACTAACAGCCTAAGACATGGGCTGGGGCCACACAGACTCTTTTCTCAAAGAAGCAAATTTCAAATGAAGCCCATGATAGATTATCTAGAGGAGCCAGCAGAGATTTTGAACCTGAATGGCCCAAACTGCAAAACTCCTAACAATTCAGCCATTTCAGGTCAGTATCTTCAGTAACAGACATCTGTGGCATGAGGTGACGAAGTGTGAGTTACCACCGTGACTAGCATTCTGCTGTGGGTTCACTTCCCACCTGATGGACCTGCAGATAGCTAATTGGTATACTCCCTTCTTTTAATGCCAGGTGATGATTTCTTCTGACATGAGAAAGCCAATCAAAAATTACAGGTCTCACATGGGAGGAGAGAAATATAGCTGAAAACAATGTATATATAGAGTATTTCTTCATTTTTACTATTTTTTCACCAAGCAGAAAGACTCATGACATCAGCAAGGGAGCAAGAAAAAGAGGCATTACAGAATGGCATTGAAATGCTCAAATTTTTCTTCAGTCAGAACTTCTGTGCCTTATTGTCTTCATCAGAAACTGGAAATGAAAATAAAATTCCTTAAAAGAATAAGAGTAGACAGTTTCTTTACATATCAAATGAAGCCAAATTCTGGCATTGGAGACCAGTGGGATTTGTGCCACCAGCCTGTCTGCATGTCAGCCTAAAGACACCCACCACTCATAACACTGCACTGCACAGACATCAGCTTTTATGGGGTGATAATAATACAAACCACTAACAAACTATGAAAGACCTCTTTTTGTCTGCTAATGACTGGCGGGGGGGAAAGAGGCAAGGAGACAAAACCCATTACAGCAAAGCAAAGTAGCTGAAGAGAACAAAATATCTCTAATTTTGCTCTTATATCACATGATGCTTTTCTCCTCCAACTCCCCAGGGCTGCTCACAGACATGTTAGAGGCAGTTGCCCTCTAGGGAGTGGCTGAGTGGGGAAAAAAAGAGGATTTGGAGAAAGATTGCGGTGTTATTCACATATTTCCCCCTAGGAAAGTGACAGAATCCCTCCACATTTGCGTAGGAGTGATTTTTTGGCTGCTTACAGCATTTTGCATGGGGATGGGGTGCCCAAGAAAGATCTGAAAGACATCAGAGGCTCTGCTGCCTTCTGTTCCTGGAGCAGCATCCTTCTCCAACATCACCTTTCATAATCAGGGCTGGATGACCACTAGAAAACCCAAAAACCCCACAAACTCCACAAAAAAACCAAACCAAACCAAAAACAAAAACCCAAACAAACAACCTCAAAACACAAACGAACAAGCAAAACCAAAAACAAAACCAAAAACAAAACCAAAAAAACCCCCAAAAGCAAAGAAGGGAACCTAGGCTAAGTTCAGACGTCCCCTGTACAGCAACTCCTCTCCATGTGCAGGAGCCAGAAGCCAACCACACATGACATGAGAGGTATGACTCATGTTTGTTATTAAGCTCCTCAGGGGCACTGGGAAATTTTACCAATGAGAGTGATGACTGATAAAAAGAACCAAAACAGCAATGGTGACTCTTCCTTGCTCCAAGTTGTCTTGACTGTATCTAGGCTAGTTCTGCTCAAAATGAAGAGGCTGGGGAGGCAGGAAATAAAGAAACTTATCTGTCCTATGCCTGTGAGTGCCACGAACCATGCTCTTTTCCCATCCTTGGGAGGAAAATCAGAGTTGCTTTCCAAGTAGAAGAGTGAAACAATAATCTAACATTTTGCTGTTGCACCAGTAACTTCAGCATTTATTTCGTATTATTGTTAATGCTTGTTTATAATATAAGGATATATTTATGTAGGAAGTAAAGTAGATGAAAACACAAGATATAAATATTTCTGTATATCTGCATACCAAAGAAAATATGTACAGCCACAGATAGTGGTTCTCTGCTGTGTCAGGGCAGGGCCACATGAAGGACTGACACGTTCCCATTCCTTCCTGCTGGGAGTAGCTGCTGACTTCCATGGCTGCACTCCCTACAGCCGGGACCACTCCACTCTCTGCAGCTTCCTGGGGTTGGACCAATGGTTTTGTGGGGGAAAAAGCCAGTGGCATATTTCCCCAAGGACTTGGGCCAATGTGGAAGTATGTCAGTGACTAAGGGTGTCACACCCAAAGGGCAAAGAGATAGAGAGCAGGAGATTGCTTTTTTTCTTTACTTTGCCCCTGGACTTGAACTTCACTTTGTTATTTTATCCTAATGGCTCCACTACTGTCTTGTGGACCCCATAAAGTCCTTCTCAGCCTACCCTACTCTCACTGCCTCCATGATTCCAGGGGATTTTTTTCATGGCTGAATTTTGTCCAGCCTGGACAAATCAAGGACATGTTTTCCTTCAGCAGTAAGTTCAAAGTCACAGACCTGTGTAGAAGAAAGATTAAAATTAGTTCTTCATTTCAGAGGATTAACCTGAAATCTTTCCACTTTAATCATTCAGAATGGATGATTCCCTGCTAAAAATTAAGTCTTTGGCAACAAAGGCAGTTATTGCTGAAAAGTTGTAGCATTTTCGCTCCTGGGATGGTCCTAATGGAGACTCAATACCTGTGCTAGAAGGCATAGGTAGGTGTGAGCCTTAGTTATTGTCAAACAAATGCTGGTTTTTTTCCCCCAGGGAAAGTTTCTGTATCTATTTCTCAGAATTCTAAGGCCCTTGATGGCTGAACATCACTGGCAACCATAGGAAATATTTTGGAAGAAGATAGCATCCCAAATGAGGTTTTGTCTTCTCAGACAGCATTTTATTGGTGGGGGGAAGTATTTGTGGGTTTGTTGCTTTTCAGGAGGTTCTTTTACATTCTTATTTTTACCGGTGTGATTGTTGCTTTTCCTCCTACCATCTCTCTTCAAGTCTGTGTCTTTACAAGATAAAGGATGTCTAGTCAAGGAAATGTTTTCTCTGAATAGTGCTGGGGTGCCGCTGCCATCTCAGCTCCCAGGTGGGCAGAGGAGGGTTTTCATTTGCACACATATCTCTCGACAGTCCTCTCACACTTTTTACAGGTCACGTAGCAGCACCAGTGGTATTTGCAGTGGCAACGCTCCACCACTTTGTCCATGTAGGGGTTGTAGCCTCTGCCACAGCACATCAAGTCGCAGCTGTCACTCCCATTGGAAGTCTTGTTGCATTGTCTGGAAGAAGGAAAATGCTGTGAGCGAGTGCAAATTCCTGCAGGGATTCCCAAACCACTGTCCTGTGTTGTTGCTGGGCCTGACAGCTCTGCAAGGCACTGGGTGAATCCAGCACAGCGAGCACCCAGCCAACAGCCCCCTATGCCTGCAAGGGTGGCAAGAGAAGCCCCGGGCTGTACTCACATGACCTGCTATGACACCCAAAATATCATTAATCTCCTGTTCTGCCTCTCAGTTTAGGCCTGGCAGCATTCAGGCTGCCTGTCAGCTGGGCCAGGCTGCTCCTGCACAAGCAGACAAGCAAAGCAATTGGGATACCACCACCAAAAGAGCTAATCATTCCAAACAATCTGTGTTCCCAGGCAGGCTCCAAAATTGTCTGAAAGGAGCTGGAAGAAGATGACACCCTAAAGAACAAACACTGGTATTTGTCCACCACTGCCTAACCTGAAAATGGTGAAGGAGGAACCCTGAAGCCAGATAGTATTTGAACAGACTCCATGCCAAGGATCCCAGGCTGGGAAAAGTCCTGGAGCAGGCTGTTACAGCCACTTTGCAGTACTGACCCTATCAGGAAAATCACAATCAATACTAACAGGGCTGGACTGTGCACTTCTTTCCCTTTGATTTTCTCCCAGCACGGCATGAGCACCTGGGCAGCTGGCCCCAAAACACCCTGAGTCCTGACCCAGGAACAGGGAGTGTGGCAGGAGCACAGGGTAGGATGACAAGTCACCAAATATCACACAGACTGTCACTGCTTGTTTTTCTTCTGCTTTTAATTAAAGCTAGACTCAGTGAGATAAATCAGCTATTGTGTGGGTTCCCTCATTTTGTCTGCTTGCCAGTGAATGGCTTGAGGTTTTCAGAAGCAATTCATGAACTGAGGAATCTCTTTCATTGATCAATTGATTACCATTTCACAGCTGTCCTCAAAAACCATATATCCCATTTCCTAAAATACTCCAAGCTGGGTCACTGGACATGAAAGTGCACAGGCATTGACTTTTGGATGAGATGAACCATGTCATAGAGACACCATTTCTCCATAGACTGGATAGATAACCCAGGATGGAAGTGTTCATGTTTGGTCAGATGGTTGAACTTTTTGGTATGTACCCAACACCATGGGGCTGTGAACTTGATGGAGTTTTGAAACTACTGTAAGAAAGGTGGTTTATTGAGTGGGGTAATTGCTGACATCTCTCCTAAATCTTATTCTGTGTGGCTATTTTGTGACTATTTTGGACAGAAACACTCTAAGGTTGCTTTGGGGCAGGAAAAGGAGAGAGGAGCATAAATTGGACCCTTGAACTAAGCAACTATTAATAGATGAAAACAAATCCATGAAATTTATAGGAATTGCTCATGAGGTAATGCTTTAGGAGAAGTTATGGGATTAGCAAAGTGTTGATATTTTGTTCTTGCTCTTCCTTCATTTTTTCTGCCTCTTGTTTGTTATTCTGATTCACATTCCTCTCCAGGTTCAAAGGCCCCTCCCCAACTCACTCTCATTCGGGAGTGTGTGTAAATATTTACAAGCCTTTGAAAGCCTCTACTGAAGCTGAAGTGTGCAGCCACACTGAATGTGTTTGCCTAACGCTAAACCGAAGGCCTTGTTAATGCCCCTGTGAGCTGGGGCCCCTCCACAAGAAACCTCCAAATGACTCCTCATAAATGTATTAATAAATGCATTAAGTATTCAGGGCAAAGGTTCAAATGTAGGTGTGTTGACATTAGAAGAGGGGAGGGCATTTGTCAACCTTACTCAGCTTTGCTAGTGGATGGAAAGGCTGTTTCCTGGAGGGTCACCTAAGGAGGATGGGGAGTCTGCAGAAGCATGGTGAGGGATGTGCAGTGCATCCTTATCACTTCATGCTGGGAGCTCACTAAAATGGCCAAGAAAAGGAATATGGGTCCTGACTCCAGCTCGCCACTGTGGACATTCACTCCCCAAACATACAGAGCACACAACAGTGATATTTACCCCGTTCAAATAGAGAGCAAAACTCTTCTACCTGCTGTATTGGGACCTGGGATTCTCTCTTTCCCTCCATCCACTCCTGTGGTTTGCCAAAAAAAAAAAAAAGTGGATCTAGTAGGAGATATGCCTTCCCATATACCTTCCCCATTCCCCACAGCCTGAAACAAAGACAAGAAAAAAGCAAAATCTAATTAAATAAATCCTCAAGCTTCCCTCAGTTTGGTATCAGGAAAGGGGGACATTCAGAATGGATGGGTTGAATAGCCAAAACAAAGCTTTTGACCCCATCATAAACCTATATGGGCTTCTAGAAAACTTTCCTGACATTGCCACTAAGCAGAGATTTTGTTTTCTGTTTTAAAGCATGGGCCTGGATATGAATTATATTCATCTTTCATTAAACAAGATGAAACAGGTAGTTTCTCAGCCAGTGGGGGAAGACAAAGGAGTCCAAAGACCAGAGTTTAGCCACAGAAGCTGCCCTGAACATTGGCTTTCAGAGCCTAGGGCTGTGATCTCACCAGGCTCCCCACTGATGGGTTAAGTTCAATCTCATTTGTTTTGGGCCTGGTCCAGCATAATTCCAGCAACTCAGAGAAATGCCCTCCTCTTGAGCCTCAGAGAGAAAACATGAAGGGAGGTGATTGCATCTTAACACAACACTGTAACCTCTAGAAGTACTTGGAAGACTGTTGAGAAATTATGCTTCGGCAGTAATCCCAGCCAAAGTTCTGGCTCAAGAACAGGCTTTCACATTGTCTCAGTGCTTTTTTCTTCTTTAAGAAGGGAGAAGGTCAACACTGCTGGCTGGACAAATCCCATTCAATATGCCTGTCCAAAATCTCCCCTTTCCAGCCCTCATTTGCAGAAGCACTGCAATACACCATACAGCTTCATCATGGGGGTGGCTCCTCAGCAGAGGTGCTGAAGGACATTCCAGAACTTCTAAGAGTCTTCCCGCAGAGGAGAGTGGGGATTTTAATTTTAAAAGCTATGGGGAGATCACAGAATTATTTTGGTTGGAAAAGACCTCTAAGATCGATGAAGTTCAACTTAACAATGTCACACAAATTCATTGTGGGTCCCAATTTACTCTGTCCCAACAGCAGATAGAAGGATTAATTTTTTTTTTGTTTGCACAGCTGGCACCTGGGATCCAAACTGGCCAACTCTGTACTGTCACCCACGATTACGACATATGATAACAGGGATGACATACCCACTGGAACCTCACTCCATCAGTCCTATTGATAACGACATTTTTACAAGGACATAAAAAAAGTAATTCTGGGGCACAGCAACTGCCTTTCTGGCCCAGTGCATCTCCCAGTGGATGAGGGAGATGCTGTTAAAGGAGTAAAACGTAAATCTGAGCACTTTCTGTAGTCCTTTTTCTCATACACCACCAGCACCTGGGCTGTTGCATTAGGGATGATAGAGAGATGTTCCTTCCTTGACATCTCATCCCGTTGGCTGTGTAATTCTCTCAGCCCTTTCTGACCACAGGGAAACCATCTGCCTTCATGAACTTCAGCAGTCCCAAATCCCAGAACACAGTACTGCTGTGTAATGTTTTATTCTCTTTTAAATCAAATTCCTCTTTATTTCTTTGGTACCCCTTGCTCCAGTAATATCAAGTAATGCAGCAGTATATAAAAGAAAGAAAAAGAAAAATAAATCCCTCAGGAGATATGTAACACAATGGACATTTCTAAAAATACATCAAGGTCACAGCTTCATATAAGATTTTGAGGGCAAAATCTTACCTACTTTTAAATTGCGTTCTCATGCACAAGGAATGACTGGAGACTGACACTAAACAACTGTATGAGAAAGAGTTATCAATAGCATATGTCAGTGAGGAGATGTCAAGGGAGATCCTGGAACCAGCCTGTATTTTCATTAATGAGGAGTTGAGAGTGAGCTTCAAAATTTGGGGATAATGCTAGGGAAGAAGGAGTTGAAGACATTTTGTAACAGTGGATTAAAGTGCAAAGTAAGCAACACACTTTGAGAAAGATGCAGCTAAATGTTGGAATGTTCCCAGGGGAGCCAGAGGAGCAGTTCAGAAGGTAGAAAACAATGAAGGAACTGATTTAGAGAAGTATGTAAGAAGGTGTCTTCCCCTCTATAAAAGATAATTGCTACAAGGAGAGAGAAAAAATGTTTTTTATATGCCAAGGAAAGAGGACAAGAAATTATTAGTTTTATTTTAGATTATGTTTAGTTAAATTTTGATTAAGAAAAGCCTAACACTGAGGATAGTAAAACCCTGGAACAGGTTGTTTAGGGAAACAGCTTTTAGGAGCAGAGTAGAGAAACGTCTTCAGTAACAGCCTAGGCAGTCTCAGTTCAATCTTGCTCCTGAAAAGATCAAGGTCTGTGCAAATCATTCCCAGACCCAATTTTCTCTAACTCCAATGCCATTTGGTTGCAGAGGGACTAAAAATGTTTAAGAGAGCTAGATTCATTATCCATAGCCGTTTTACTGTGTGAAATTATTCTTTTCACAAATAAATTTATTATTCACAAACCTGTTCAAGAAACTTTATGATCAAATTCATGTCTCTCAAAGTAGGAAGAATTCAATCTTCCCCACACATTAATTAAACTAATGAAAAAAAAGCACAGCTGGCCCAACTACTGAAATGGGCACCATCTGCAAGCATGTTGCCTGGGAAAGTAGGAATAATGCCTAAATAAGGCAGCAGAAACAGAAAGCTAATGTTTTTCTGACTTTCATAAAATTATATAATAGTTTGGGTTGGAAGGGATCTTTAAAAGCCATCTAGTTCACCTGCCCCCCTGCTATGTACAAGGACATTTTTAGGTAGAGCATGTTTCCTCCAGTTCCTCTGGGACACTCACAAAAGCATTATTTGCTATTTCTTAATCAGAGTTTGTCGAATCTCATCAAAAAAAGGGTAGCTCATCCGATAACTGTTCCAAAAACAGCTATCATTGAACACATTATAACTTACTCAAAGCTCGTCTTATCCTGTGCCCTCGCTAAGAGAATCTAAAAGAAGCTGTAAAAAAACCAAACATCAAATGCTGTTGTCTACCCATAACTACTACTCTTCTCCAGCGACATATGAGTGCTTCTGCTAAGAAATTTCATTGCCTACGTAATCAAAGAATCACAGAGTGATTTGGGTTGGAAGGGAACCTTGAAGATGATAACACAGAATAGAATCATCAAGGTCAGAAAAAACCTCCAAGATCATCACGTCCAACCCTGGACTCAATACCACCAAGTCCACTTAAACATATTACAAAATGCCATGTTCACTCATTTTTTAAACACTTCCAGGGCTGGTGACTTCCCTGGGCAGCCTGTTTCAATGCTTTACCAATCTATCACTGAAGAAAATTTTTCTAAACTTGAACCTGAACCTCCCTCACTTCAACTTGAAGCCATTTCTTTTTATCCTATTGCTGGTTTCCTTGGAGAAGAGACCGACCATGGCCTGACTATGATCTCCTTTCAGGGAGTTGTAGAGTGTGATAAGGTCTCCCCTGAGCCTCCTCTTCTCCAGACTCAACAATGCCAGTACTCTCAGTCACAGGACTTACTCTAGACCCCTCAAAGAGCCCTTCTCTGGACACACTCCAGCACCTCAATGTCTGCCTTGGAGTAAGGGGAACAACACTAACATAGTACTCGAGGTGCAGCCTCACCAGTGCTCAGTACAGGGGGACAATGTAGTCCAAGATCAGCCTGTTCCAGCTCCCATGCCATGAGTAGGGACACTTTCCACTCATTGTTCCAAGGCCCATCCAATATGGCCTGGAACACTTCCAGGGATGGGGCAGCCACAACTTCCCTAAACAATCTGTTCCAGTGAACACCCTCACAGGGAAGAATTTCTTCCCAGTATCGCATCTAACCCTGTTCTCTGGCAGTGGGAAGCCATTCCCCCTTGTCCTGTCACTTCCAAGTGTTTTTGTCTGAAGCTCCTCTCCAGCTCTATTGGAGCCCCTTTAGGCACTGGAAGGGGCTTTAAGGTCTCCCCAGAGCCTTCTCTTCCACAGGCTGGACAACCCCCACACTATCACACAATGCAAAGCATATTTTTGGGGTAGCAGGAAAGAAGCGGTATCAAGGGCTGCCACTGAATACTGAAAACTGAGCAGTAGATGCATGCTCAGCCAACTTCATGTATGTTCATATCCAAGAAAGCATACCCACCTAAGACATTTGTGACTAATGTTTTATATTGCAGTAAAGAAAGGATATGTGAGCAAGGAGCCATCACCAGAGAGTGGCCACATTTCTTGCCACAGTGAGTCAGCTGAGGAGTGGTGGCTGATCAACCCAGCTAAGCTGCAGCACATTTTTTGTTGCAGCCTGATTTCTGCAGCCTAAGAGAGCTCCTTCCCACATTCGGCTTGCTTCCAAAACTGCTCTGGGAAAGATCAGTAATAAACAGCTCTGTTATCTCTGCAAGGCTTCAGGGGCTGGATGCTTTTGCATGCATTGCAGAATTTCCCTTTCATTGGATTCATTAAGGAATCTTAAACAGCCTTTGAAACATGATACATTGCACCCTACTTATAAAGAAAATTCATATTTTTGCTTATTTTCTCACAAAAGAGTTCTAAATTTTATAATCTGCTATTATTTTTCATTTACTCAAAGCTGGAGCAACTTAACTACTTTGTTAAAAGATGAAAAAATGCTTTTGTCCAAGAGATCTCTGAGAAGGGAACATCTACATTTTTTCCCAGTGGTTGATTTCTTTTATTGAAAGTTTTACTTGAGCTTCACAGATCAGCTTCTTTAGACTTTTCTCCAGACCATTTTTAATTGGTTATGAAAATGTGATGGTGGTATATAAGCACACAGAGTTTGGCTGCAGTCAGTGTGGCAGTAAGTCTTGTTTGCAGAAGACTTGGATACTGCTTGCAAAAATCAGCTGCTTAATCAGCCTTTGAGCACTTCAAAGACGCCTCAAACCTCAGGTTTGAGTTTAGTTCCCTGACTTTGAAATCTGGATACACCCTGAGCACTTGGAGGCATGCAGATTTCTAAACCATTTCTAAATTTCTACAAGCTAAAGAGATCTGAAGTGTCTTAGAAAATGTTTCAGGCTTGTTCTGAAGAAGGCTTTGAAATCCTTTTAGGAAAGAATGCCAAAAGGCTTTTGAGTAACTGAGGGCACATTTTCTGAGTGGACTTTCATATGGTTCATCTACAAGGTAATTCAATTCCCTTTCCTGCCTGAAAAACACACAATAAGTCTACATAATATGATCCCTCACATTAGAGGGATCACCAATTAGATTATCCCTTCCACCCACCTGGCAGTGCAGGATTGTTTCCTACAGCATACAGTGAAATCCAATACATCCAAGGTGTTGCAACTTAACCATCAGCGTCTGTTCTGTTTCCAGCATGCTATGAGCAAGAACCAGAACTTGGGGTGAAGGAGGAAGAAAAGGACTTTTCCTGGATATGCTGCAAAACTGCTCATTTTTTGTCACAAAAATGCATCAATATGAATATTTTAATCAAGGAACAGGAAAAGGACTTGTTAATGGCATATTTCTCCCTCTGAATCCCTTTGGAGGCAGAAAGCAGGGCTGGAAAACACTGAAGACTCCCAGATCGAAGTCTCCTGGGCTGTGAACATAGGGGACTGCACTGTAACAGTCCAGGCATGGACTGACCTCTGCACCCAGAAAAAGACCAGAAAGGAAATGGGAAGGTGGTTGAAAAGAAAGTAGATCAAATGAGGGACCACAACAAAAAAACCCCTTTTTGACTCCATTGCCATGACAGGCCTTAAAAACAGACTACTAGGAAACAGCAGAATCTATCTCCAGAAAATTTTGATGTGCATAAAGATAAAATGTTCAAATGCCTCCAGGACTTGACTCATAAAATAAAAACATGTTTGAGCTATTCCCATGTGAGCATTTTTACGTCTTTCTGGAGTAAGCATGAATCACATTTTGCCATGCCCTCTCTCTAACAGCATCCCTTTTGTGCTCCTTCTACCTTATCCCTGTCATTAGGCATTATCTCTGCAGCCCTGCGGCAGGCTGGAACAGAGCTAGAACATTTAAAATGCATTTAGGCAGCCTTTTCATGAGAGAAAAATTGCAAAGAGAAAAAGGCATCCATGGGAGGAGGAGACTAGGGAAGATCACCTCCCTTTCCCTGCTCCCCCCAGGAAGCATGGACCAATCTTCAAACACACTGTGTGTATTTTACACTTATTTCCTCTACTAATTTAGCTCAGGAAAGGAGTTGCTATGGCTTGTATTACACATGCCAATTTTGAGACACCAGGCATCTTCTCAAGAGGCTGAAAATGGATTGTAATGAAAACAAGCCCAATGACACACAACCTTAACACTTGGCCTGAGTGACGCCTGCAGCTCAGCGTGGGACTATCTCAACCTCCTCCCCTCCCATGGCCATTACCATCTTGCACATCTGAGAATGAGGAGTATTTCTTGACAAGTTCCTTTTGAAAGTCATCCCCTCCTGCCGTAGTATCTTGGTCTTCTAAATCCTCACTCAATCTCACTTACTGTGGACCCTTGGCTGGCAGATTAACAATCACAGCTGTCGTCCAAACAGACGCCTGCAATACACATTTTACTTTTCTCATAAGGAAAAAAATACTTCAGGACCTTGACATATTTTTCATCCCTAGATGGGATAAAAAGTTGAAATCTGCTGTAAAATAAGATTAGATGAAGAAGTCATCTAATCTAATCTAAGGGACCTCCCTATCCCTTGAAAGGATTTCAGCTCATGGAAAATGTTTTACTTGGCAAATCTGTAATGAATTCAGCTTTCTTTTAACACAACCTGTTCATTTAATGTAATTACTATAAAACTAATTTCCAAATAATCTTCACCAATTTTTTCCTTGCAAATCAGAAAGGCACAAAAAAGAGGTCTTTTTCAAAGCACAAATATGTCAAAATCCATACAAATCCACAAAAACCTCACTTCCACTCAGATGACATTTTCCTTCAGAAACCAGTTTCCATACAAGCTTTTCCCCTGCTATTCTCAGTGACTTATAAACATCTTCACTTGATAATTACTGCTCCACTGCTGGACTGGCGATGAAGATCAGCCTGGTGTTCCCACCACAGACCTGTCAGATAAGTGCTGTTGTAGAGCAGTCCAGCCACTGATGTCAGAGGATACAGGACATTAACTGTCATAAAACATCAGGGGACAAAAAGAACAGACTTGTCTCACTCAGCTGTCTTATCTACGGATCAGCTCTACCAGTTAAATGCTGATGCAGAATCACAGAATAATTTAGGCTGGAAAAGCCTGCTAAAATCAAGTCCACAGCACTGCCAAGCCCACCACTAACCCATGTCCCCAGTTGCCACATCCCCACACGCATATATTGTTTCTCTTTTCTGCATTTGGGTCATTTCATTTCAGCAAAATCTTCTCTCCATTGAACCATAATGGTCCAAATACCACTATGTCCACTACATTAAAAGGAAGGCATCCCAAAAAAGGCCAGGCACATACTCCTTGCCACTTTTCTGAGCCTCCACCATGACATAACAGAAAGAGCAAAGAAGCATTATGGTAACTATCTAAAGAAAGGTAAGCCAACAAGATAGTAACCCCAGAGAGAGATTGAAATCCAGCCATTGCAGCCACCTAACAGAAATTAGGAAAATTCTGGAAACACACAATTTTTTGGCTGTTGATGAGTCTGCACTAGAGAGATCAGGTGGGTCTGCCCACCTAGAGATACCCAGATTGTTGAAATGTTGAGTTAGTTTGTCTTGGAGGAAATTAAACAGATGGCGGGAAGAGAAAGGCATGTCTGCTGCCTGTGAAAGGGGACAGTATGCTGCCCAGTGGAGGCTGGGCTTGACCATAAGGATCTTAAATCCCTAATATTAATACAATAAATTCCTCTGCAGGGTCATAAACAATACAAACATACCTGGACCTTTAATATACAGTAGAAGAAAAAAATTAAATATCATCTTTGTAATTTTTGTGGGGTTTTTTAAGGCAATCTAGGAACACTGGTTCTAACTGGGTTAATATTTGCCTCCTTAGAGGAGCCTTAGAGTAACAACTCTTCTAATCAGCAGTGACTGCAAGAAATGACTGACACTCAACACAGCATAAAGCAGTTGCTTGATCCTTACAAGTTCCCATGGAGGTGAGCTGCCTGGGGAATTCTGAAATGTATCTTGTGCCTGACTGTGTAATGGAAAATGTGTCAGCAGCCCTGTCTTGGCCACAGCCACCATTAACAGGGTTAGGCATTGGTAAACCATATTGTATGTTAGAGATGTGCTTTACCTGCATGTATATGCCACATCCCCAGTTGCCCATTATTCATACATGTTTCCCTCTTGCCCTTTCCTCTTTGGGGTCAGAGTCCAGTGAGCACCCACTGCAGAGAGTCCTCACCTGTCCTGGGTCCCGTGTGACCCCACTTTTTCGTTCTTCATGCAGAAATCAGGTGAGCTCTGCAGGTAAATCAGCTCTGTCTCTTTAACTGGCCTGATATCAATATCCTTTGGCACAAGGTATTTGCGTGTGCCCATGGGCCGATGAACGACCTTGGTGGCAGATAAGTATTTGTTTTTGAGATCCAATGCAATGTCTTGCAGTTCTTGAAGGCCTTTCCAACAGGTCTTGATAGAGCATGACCCAGAAACTCCATGGCACTTACATTTCATTTCAAGAGAGGCTTTCAAGACCTGCAAAAAGGAATGCAGGAGTTAGGAAATGCCCTTCTCTTACCTCCAAACATCCCACAAGCTTGCTAGTGAAGGCACTTCCTTAGCAGGGACTGCTATAGAAAAGTACTGCTGTTCTCATTTCTGCCCAGGCAGTCTAGAGTATCTGCTTCGCAAAGGGAATGAAATCCTACAGCTCTTTGGTGATCATTATCAGTCCAGGACTACTTTCACAATGGCTCCCTTACAGCCAGAAGACAGGAGAGTATTTTGAATTTTGATCAGATATCTATATTGGGCTGCATTTCCACCCTCTAAATTACTAAGGAGATGAATACCAAAGCATTCCATAAATTGATAATTAACATCAATTTCAACCTCCAGCAGCTTTGGGCTTTGGTAAGAGACATGTCATGGCTTTGTTGAATTCAGGGCCCTCCCACCCCGCCTTTCTGCTGGTCATGGGGCCAAAATAGTCTTTTACTTTGATTCTGCACTGAAATTCTCATTTTGGTGGGACATGGCAGGATGCTGCCAGGAAGGGCTGAATGCACCAGCCATGGCAACACAATGTCCCAAACAAAAACTTGCCCTTTGCAATTGAAACAAAAACTCAAGACATTACAAATATAAAATAAAATTTTAAAAAATCCCAAACCCCGAACAAACAAACAAATTGAATAGTGTGGGAAGAGTAGAAAAAAAAAAAGAGCCAGGGAGGGAAAGTTCAGCATGGTTGTGCTCTGCAAAGGTGGATTCAGCCTGTAGTTACACAGCAAGCTACCAATGAGCTCAGCATGCTCCAAGTTTTGTGTGCACAGGCAGCCCTGGAAGGACCAAACTGTGCAGTACGAGCAGTCTATGGAACTACTGGAGCCCCAGAGAGATGGGTACAGGGGTCAGTTTTATAGCCCCCCCATCCATTTCTCCAGCTGCATGGAGGCCTGCTATAGGGATTTGCACATCAGGCACTGCACATGGTAAGCATTATCCCTCCACTGGATGCAAGCTGTTAAAAGCAACTTGTGCCAGATATGAGAATAATCACTAGCATAGCAGTTTAAAAAGGAAAAAAATCCTCCCTCCTGGCTGCAGGGATGGCTGGAGGCAACTGCTGCTGGATGCAGATGATAATCCTCCACATTTAAGCAGCACTTCGCGTGCGCAACGCCCTTGGCAGAGCACGATGGGACCCATCCCTACCACACCTCCTGGGGTAAGCAAGCCAGAGCCAACCTTGGCTGTGCAACAGGTGGCAATGAGACATCCCATCCATGGTCAAACAGGGCTGATAATAGCATTTGGGACTTCCTGAGTCACAGGGTGAGTTATACAGCCACCATTTTCAGCCGGCCAAAGGAGTTCAGAGCAGTCCAGGAGAAACATACTCCTTTCGCTAGCTGATAGAGACACTGAACCTCACCAAGTGACCAACACTGTAGATGATCGTACAAGTACAATAACCCTTGTGGATTTGTTACCTGTCTCCCTACTTCACTGTTGTGCAGATGCATCAGTTTATTGGCTTGTGATCCTGATTTTTTCATCTTCATGGGAGCATCTGAAAATTTGGACCCCATGATAAGACCATAGTTGAGGTTGTCTGCACATCCTCCCCATCGATACCCAGGTCCAGGTGTCTCACCTGGGATGGGACCACAGGAGCAGCCAGGGAGGTCCCCGGTAGTGCAGGCTCTGGCAATGGTGTGGCTGATGGCAGCAGCAGAGAGGGCATACACAAATGCTGACTCCCTTGTGCCTGAAAGAGACAAGAACTCCAGCTCAGCCTCCTGGGCCAGATAAATGCTCCCCAAAAAGAGACTCACACAGTCTCTCACAGAGCTGCCAACACACCAACCCACTGCAGCTGAGATGTCCCATGGCACCACTAGTTTGGAGCACATCTCCTAAGTGAACTCTTCAACATAAGGCAACATCCCAGAAGGGCAAGGAGTCACATGAATTCAGGGATCTTGTTCATTGTGGTGTGATCTACTCTTGGAGCATGTGGATAAGCCCTTCCCTGAACTCTCCTGCCTCCTTTTGCTCCTGTGCTCATCCCATGACTCCCAGTGGGATGAACAGACCAGAATGGTGGTCTGCTTTGTAAGAGCTGTGGTAGACCAGGTCTTGAATCCAAGTCTGGGCATGACTGGCACCATAATGATGAATAGGGTCTCAAAGAACAGGACAAGTAGGCTTTGTAGTCCCTCCGTGGCCTCCCAGGAGCAAGACACTTCTTATCTCCAGCACACACACACACACACACACACACAGAGGCTGACTCTACTGACTCCAGTCCCAACTGAGCCAGCAGTGCTGTTTACCTCTCTCTAAGTCCAGCAGGTAGTTAGGAGCCAGCTCAATTGAAGAGCAGTTCCACCGCATATCTGAAAAAGTTTTACGGCAGGTCTTTATCACTTCCCGTGCTGCCTGAATAATGGTCTGCATTAGCTCCAGGTTGCTGCGGCACAGCTGCACCTGAGAAACCACCAGGCCTTCAAGCTGCTTGCAGTGCTGAGTTTGATTCAGGGTCAAAGCCAAAGGAGTCTTGGACAGACCTCTGAGGAGACAAGCACATGCAAAAAAGCATTAAAACACATTAAAAATTTAATCTTCAGATCAACATTAATTTCTCCACTCCCAGTCCAGTTGCCTATGTTCACCTGACTTAATTAAAGCTTTCTGTAAATAGATGTAAAAGCTGGTGAGAAAGATGAGCAACTACGTAGAGTGATTTATCTCATACAAAGTAGGCATTTAAGGTGGGTGGGAAGAAACACCCTTTAGCAGTGTGCAATTCTCTCCATTATTGAGGGGAGTCTGCACGAAACCCCAGGGGCATATGTCAAGTCAACTGGATGTGTAAATTCTATGGGGAAGAATTTTTTGCTGAAGAATGAAGAGCACAGACCTCCCAACAGAGTGAAAAATGACCCATCATCCAGATAAAAGAAATCTGAATTCTCCAAGACTGTGGCATTTGGGGGGAAAAAAAGCAACGTTGGTGTTATCAGTGTTTTGCATTCAGCATCTGTCTCACACACTCTCAAAGGATTATGCTAAATGTCATGTAATTAATTATGGAAAAAATCCCCTGCAAGCCCTAGGGAAAAATCCCCAAATTTGCAAAACATATGCTTTCACTTAGAGTTAATGCCAAGGGCCTCCACTGATTCCATCACTGTTGCACACAGATAAGTCTGTTTCTCTAGTCTCCAAAAACCATAGTGCAAAAGCTCAGTGGGAGTATGTGCAGAGACAGTACCACAGTCAAATCTGAGAAGGGATCCATGAATAGCAGGACATATGCTACCATGGAAGAAAAGAACAGCATCCCAAAGTGGTGGTTCTACTGTCCAATTGCCAATTTTCCAGGTTAAAAAAAGAACAAATGGTGACATGCATCTTACAGGGCTGTGCTCCTCTTCCCTGAGCACCCACAAGGATCAGCAGAAGCCTAGTGTGTAACTCTCTTAGTATCTTTATGGCTTTCTTAGGGTAATCATAAAAGTTATTCATTCCCATAAAACAACCTTCTAGCTGGCTGCATCAATAACTGGCATCTGATTCTGGCAACACAACTTTAACACATATTTCCTTCTCTCCTTGTTAAATGTGTTGGCTTTCAGTTTCATCCCAAGCCATCTTGGTTAGTTTGGCTTATTAGCAAACACATTTTGGGGTGCATTTCACTTTAGTACTGTAACATCCACATCCTTCAGAAGTTAAATGAGATGGAAACAGAGCTAAAATTGAGTCCTAACAAAAACTGGAGGTATTAACTCTGATCTTCTGTTTTCAGGAAAACATACCTGTGTTCTACCAGTTCCCTCACGTTGGCTTGAACCAGATGCTGTGTATGTAGGAGCTCCCTTGGGGCTGCGCTTAACTGCAAACCCCAACCGCTCTTCCAGCAGGGAAAAGCTACAATCCTTGCTGGGGCTGAATAGGTCTTCACTGACAAATTCCCAGGTGACTGGAGTTTAGCATTTCTGGAAACTAGATAATTGGAAGGGAAACCACCGCTCTGCTAGCTACATAAATATATACATCATACATGTATTTAAAAGGTCTGTTAAACATACTACAAACAGAAGTTCCCACATCTCACCAGTGAATTTTAAGGGAAAGGAAAAAGTGGTGGACTTGGCAGTGTTAAGTTATTGGTTGGACTCAATGATCATAGAGGTCTTTTCCAACCTAAATGATTCTATGATTTAAACATCAGAAATTCTGCCCTGTGGTTCATCTCAGTCCTGTACACACTGGTGTTCATGCAATGTTCCATTTGGAGAGGGGCCCATCCAGAAGGCAACTTATCCTGCTTTAGATGTGAACTTGAGCTGGTGGAGACAAAACTTTTTGGTGATATGCTGGGTGTTCAGGTGTCTCAGCGAGATCACATCCTTGAAGGCAGAGACATGAGTCTCTGAATAGTATGACTGTCACCTGACTGCAAACCTCTACAGTGTGGACCACACAGTAGTCCTTCAGGGTCCTTCTTTAACCCATGGAAAGCAAAAAGCCACATCTAGGAAGTAGTTAGCATTTTGTGCTTTTGAGACCTACAGTAAGATACCATCATGACTTAGAAGTAGTCATTTTCTGCTCTGTATAGGAAACCCAGACACCGAGCAGGGACACAGACATCTGAATGGTATAAGCACAGAGCTGAATGAGATATGTCCAACCCCTAGCACCTGACACCAGGCATCTGTGAAAACTTATTTCAGAAAGCCTATCAGCAACTCTCAGGAATAGGCTGAAACACAAATCAGGCAAAAGGCCAAAGCAGCTCATCAGTAATAGAGTAAAAATGATAAATACTCCAGCACACCATGTCCCAGCAGCAAGGGAAGCAGGCAGGGTGTGGCAGGAGAAGTGACAGAGCTTCAAAGCAGGCAAATGAGGAACATTCCAAGTCTCTGAGAAAGGCTGTACTATGAGGCACCAGCTCAGTTTTCTAATCAGAGGTGTTGGGTGGCACTTGAGAGGCCTTGGAGTGTTTTAGCTGGCCCTCCAGAAGGATGTTTATATCTCCTAGGTCTTGCACCACATTTTCTGATCCTTTATAGAAGTCTTCAGCCTCTTTAAAGGACCTAGAAGGCTACATTGAGGTACTTCTATCTCACCATTACAGACAAGTCATGAACAGCAGAAATAACCACCTACAGGTTGGGATGAAAGCAGAATTCAGACCGAAACTCATCCTCAGTGTGAAAAAAGGGGATGTGATGCGATGAGACTGTATTATTACAGATGGCCTGAAGTGATCACCATTAGAGAAGCAGTTTTATAATGCAACAAGAAGGCCATGTACTTCATGGAAGAGGGAAAATACCTTCTGATTGGTGAGAACTCAGTAAATGGCAGCAATGGCTTTTTCTCATAGAACTTTCTCATAGAACTTTCTCATAGCTTCCTGCTGAGCTCCAGGAAGCCTACCAAAAATAAAACTGCAAGATGCAGGAAGGTGTTTTCTGAACATCTGCTAGGCCTGACCTTCACACCTTTGCTTGTGAGAACCTATAATTGGAAACATCTCCAAGCATGGGGAGGAAAAAGTAAAAGGTAATGGAGACGGAAAAGAAAACTCAGTTGCTGTAGTCACTTGCTGAGACTGAAAAGTGCATTTATAAATCACAGATCAGGAATGTGAGAGGCTTCACAGGTCATCTAGTCCATGCCCTGACAACCCAGGTTTGCCCAGTCTGTGTCCTATATTCAGGAATATCTTCTCCACTCCATGTCACTCTAAACCCTCCTCGTGGAAATGCACCACCCCTCCCTGCTTCCTAAATTCTGGCAGCATCAGGGGAGGGATACCCACTGCCTGCAAAGACATTACTGGGAAACAATGTCCATTTGTGGAAAGAAAAATACCCCCAGGAGAGTCTGGTCCATGGTAGGATTTGGTGATGGGTCTCTGTCCTATCTTCACCCAGTCTCCACTGATCACCAGCACTGGGAGGGAAACTGGAGCCAAAGGGGCACAACCATCCTGAAAATCCAGCCCTCAAGGGCATAATTAGTAGAATAGCCTTCATTTTCTCAACTTGGGAAAAAAATCCCTGACAAACATCTTTCTGTGGACTCACACCCTTCATCTGAAAAGGGGATTTTACCTGCTTTCACCCTGGAAATGCTGTTTTTCACTGTTTCCTCCTGATAACATCATGCTCTTCTCTCTTAATTCTCCTGCCCCATCCTTCATTCTCCAGACAACTAAGGGGTGGTTGTTTCAGGTTTTTTTAAATATACGTATTTGATTTATCCCTTTAAATAAACAGGGCCTAAACCAAACATCTCCTGCTCTCTATATAACACAGCAGGTCTTTCAATTGAAATTATGGATACTGACAGAAAACCATAAACATAATGGAAATATGCATAGATGATCATGACATTCGTTTACTCTTTTAATTATCTCAGGCAGTTAATAGATTCATTTGAAAACATTAATGCTCTGCAGTGTTAGGTCCTTTGAGAGGTATGGGCCCATTCCTGCATGTCTGGGCTCCATGAAAGGACTTTTCCTAGGAGCTGCAGCTTAGGAAGAAGCACCTTCAGATCTCAGCAGATGTCAATGAAAGTCATACATTATTTGGTTTACAAGGTACTCTGTGAGTAGGACACTGCTCCTGGTCAAGCCAAAGGAGAAAAATTCCTTGAATTGAGAAGCAAAACATTGGTGTCCTTTAAAACACATTTGAAGGGTGGAAGAATCTTCTCTCTGGAGGCATCTCCCCACCTTCCCTTGTGTGACACGATCTCAGAAGGTCTCACAAAGGGACTGCTGGTGAAACTGTGAACATCTGCTCCAAATTGTCAGCTTTGCTTTCTGAAAAGGCACTCTTTTTAATGCCTATTCCTAAATGGTTTAATCTTGCAGGGATTTGGGTAAAACAAAAAGATTTAGACAAAATTACATGGCTGTGGAGAGTGAAGTGTGTGGTAAACATTAATAAAGAGAGGCAGAGATTGAGGGTTCTTTTTGTATTTTATCTCATTGCAGGTTTTTAATCTGCAGGACCCTCATTTCCTCAGGTTTTAATCTGGAAAAGGCTTGCAGGGGTGTTACAATACCCTTGTCTAAGCTCCTGGTAGTCAGAAGCAGCCTATGGCCTTGCCACCCTGCCCTGCATCAGTCCCAGTCTGGGGACCACAAGTCCTGGGAAAGACACCACATCCCCTGGTAAATGCTTCCCCTGGTTCTGCAAAGCCTTTTCAAACAGAGAAGTAGGATTTATGTGGTTGAAAAAAAAAAAAAAAAGAAAGAAAGAGGAGGAAGAGGGAGAGAAGTGTATGTGTGGGGAAACCAACCCTGAAAAGCTTAAAATAAGAGCTGCTTTCAGATATGGTGCCAAATTCAGTGCTGGCAGTAGTGGGCACAAGGCTGTTGACTTCAAGCCCAAGTCTGACTGTAGTCAATGCCAGCAGTGAGTTGGCTCACCGAGCGCCAAGGAAGGCCACAGAGCTTTGTCAACTTTTCCTGAGCTGCCTATGGAGCAAAGAGCAAACTTCAAAGACATGGCACCCCCCTTTCCTCACCTCCAGACTACTCCCCTCCTGCCATCCCCATCCTGCAGTCCTTTCACAGCAGATCATCTAGCAGTCCCTTGCCAGGCAGACAGTCTCCTCACAGTCTCCATATCCCAGCTCCTTCCCACTACTGATTGAAGGAGAGAAGGAGGAGCTGCCAGGAAGCACAAAATCTTTCCATTTTCTCCCCTGCTTTTTTCTGGCTGCAGAAGGGCTGCTCAAGGTTGGTGGGCTGGGGGACATCCTGTGTTCACCAAAAGGTGTGACTAAGCTACCTTTTGCTTCTGAAGAGCTACGATTTAACCACAGGAATTGTGCAGCAACAGCTGGGAATGGGACTCAGCTGGGGATGGCTCCAGAGCACGCAAGACATGATTGGGTCACCACAATAGGAACAGTCAGAGACTTCCCAAAGTGACCAAGCTCCACTTAAAAAATGATGGTATTCCTAATGCCAGCACTCACTTGTCCTGGGCATATTCTGCAAGCCATGCAAAAAAACCCCAAATCACTTGCTGCATTTGGCTTATTTACAACCACTCTTGCATTGATGGGGACACTCAATACAGAAGGACTGAGGAGATGCCAACCCCTGTGGAGGCAGAAGTGCCTCAGAAGCTACTCTGTGCTTGAACATCCCAACATCTGCAGACCTCTGGGGCATGCACATCTGCCTGCAGCTCCCTCTAGTGCTCATCTATTTTTCAGTTCTACCCAAACAAGTTGCTGCAGCACCTGCTTGGTCAAACCCAAACTCTCCCAGGAAAGCTAAACGGATTGCAAAAGCAGATGGGGAAGGTGATAGAATTGCTAGATGCATTGGCCCTAAGATATGTCATGGAAACCAATTGCTGCCTCACCTTCCCAGCCACTGTGACACAACACCACAAAATGAGTTAACCTCTCCACATACCTGCCTTGCTCTAAGGATGGGAAAGTGTTTGCAAAAATAAGATGCAGGGTCTCATATACATTCATGAGAAAGGCTGCCTCTCCATAACAATCCTGATCCAGCAAAGATCTGGAGCCATACTCTGGAGCCATACTCTGGCTTTACACCTGAGTAGCTCTCTGGAGCTCGGATGAAAGAACCCAAGATAGGAAATTTCTCCAGCAAGAGAAATGTATACAAGACCAAGAGCATGTATACGAGATGCTGACTGTCCACACACTGTGCTGGATGTTTGGTGGTGCCCAGAACCAATCTCCAGCAGCTGGGGATCTGGACCACAGAACTCATAAAAATAAGCCAAGTAAAATAAAATAAGTAACTCATTTTTTTACCTTCTCCCTGCTTTTACTAATTTACAGGGCATATTTGTGTTACTGAGAAGTCTTAAATGGCTGAAAATTGTGGTTTTCTGCTTCTCCTCCCCACAAAATTACATCATGCACTGAAACCAAAATTTAATTTCCTATCACCTTTCATATCAGTTGCTCCCTCAACTCCAGGCTGGTGAAACCCACCTCCTTATCTCTCCCTTCCCCTCCCAAATCCTCTTTGAAGCTTGCCTTTGGCACCATGCCTACAAAAATGATGCAGTGGGCAGACTGCTGAGAAAAGTCCACAACTGAAAACTTCATATAGCACTTTCCTCTTTCTTCATCCCGTCCTTTTTCCCCCCTCTCTGCTCATGAGCAAGAGAAGGCAGGAGCAGATTGCAATTGTACAGCACACAGAATATGAGTCCAGGGCTGTGATTGCAGGTCTGAGGTATTACTCAGTATTTGGTACTCTGTTTGCCAAGAACTTACCCATGCAATTTCTAAGGACAGTCCCTGAGCCCCAAGGAAAAAGAGTGATGGGGAGCGGAGAAAATTAGCCTGTGTTTCCATAGGAAAATAAGGGTGGGGAAATGAAGAGAAAAAGCAAATGAAAGAAAAACCAAACATAATCTTGTGAAATCCCAGCTGCCAGCATCCCAGTTGCAAAGCGTTGTGGACAGGGAGCGCAGGTCTCTGCCAGGTTTTAAGCAGGTGTAAGGGGAGCTCAGTGGTGCATCTGGATGCAGTTCATGTTCATGCTTCAAATGCCACTTTAATCCCAGCTTTCATCTTCCCCACTTGCTTTTTGATAGGGGGGATATGTCTGCTGGGAAGGGGGAGGAGCAGCAACTGTGGTGTCTTGCCTCCAACTGCTTCTCCCCCCACTCATCCCTGAAAGCAACCCTTGCAGCTTAACCACTTAGTGGCCACAAGGCTGCTTTTGACAGCAAAGCTATTAGGGACCTTGCCCTGCCTCCCAGCATTTTTTCATGTCTATTGCTTGTCACCATACTATCAGGTTCCCTCTGGAGCTCATCTCACCCCTGCCCTTTGGAGGAACCCAAGCCCTTCACTCATGATACAGCACCTTGCCTAAAGAGCGATACCCATGCCAAGCATATGATCAAGTCCCTCCAGTCAGTCATGGTTCTACACTTAAAAGCCCTGCTGAACCAGGGTGCCACAAAACAGCTTTATTTCTATGCTGCATAGGAAAAAAGGTTGCAAAGGAGTCCCATGGACATGTTGCTAAATGTCCTGTAGAACGGAGATGCCTGCCTTTCCTGGTGCGGGATATAAGCAGAGCTGAGAGCCTAAATACTGGAGGAAGCTGGCAGAAAGGAACAGCTCGTCTATGTAATTGAGCTCTGCTGACTACTACAAGGTGTAAAGCCAAGACAGTGAAGAGCAAACCAGATCCTTACTCTCCTCTACTTCCAAGATGGTCCTTAGAGTATGGAGACAGCAAATGAAAGATTATGGACTGGTTTGGATTGGAAGGAACCTTAAAAAGCATCTAGTTCCTGCCTTCCTTCCATAGGCAAGCATGCCACCTTGAAAGATGCCCTAAAGTAGGTGATTATTCCTCCCACCTGACCACATGCATTTAAACACCCTATGGAGAGATTCACTCTGCTTCTCTTTATGGATATGAAAGGCAGATAGTGGTGTGGTGTCTAGCAGCTACCTGCAGTACATGGCATCACCAGAGGCTTTAACTTAACATTTCTGTTGAATGTCTCTGTTCGGAGAAGATGAATCGCCATCTGGAAGATCCTCTCTTCCCTGACTGCATGATGGGCAGTAAAAGTACTGGCTTCAACAGGATACCTTAATTTGTAGATAACCCAAATTTAAGCCTTTAAGAAGGGTGGCATGAATAGAGCTTCAAATGACAATGATTGGAACAGCAGAGTGGGAATTAGACATAGCATGAAGCCTGTGGCAGACAGAGCAACAAAACAGGAACCTCTTGTCCCAGTTTCACCACCTAGCCCAAAGATCCTTGCCTCAATGCACTACAGAGTCTTCCTGGCATTGTATGTTATTGTGCCTTTTCTTTTACAGAAGATGCTCATTTGAGGCAAACGCATATTCCCTTATTTATTTTGTGCCCAGCTCCAAACCCAAGTAGAAAAGACAGATCACTCATCAAGGACATGCAACCAGATTGGTGGTGGAGTGGCTTGTTTATTTATTTTGCAGTAAGCAACTAACTGATTGCTTGCTTAAGCAAAGAAATGAGACAGTGATGTTTTCACTTTGCAGTGACTTTACCTCCAAGGAAACTCAATCCCGATGTGACCACAACCCCTGGTATTTCTTCATTCTCCTCCCCCCTCCTTGCCTCATTTTTAACACCCTTCACAAAATCCAAAGGTTAAAAGGTCCACAAAAAACCTGTGTTATCTGTCAAGCATCCTCTGTGGTTGGAGATGGGCAGCATTATCTCAGCTGCCATCCCTGCCGCTCTCAGTTCCTACTCAGCATAACCAGTGGTCCTGGTGGGAGAGTTTCCCAGCATGGCAGGAGCTAATGCTAGAAACTTCATTAAGTGGCTCAGGTGAGCATTAAAGTGTGTGCCTTTCCCTTGGTATCAATGAGGAGGAAAAACCCCAAATGAGCCTAAATCATGCATATTTTAGTAAGAAGATGGAGACATATTGTTAGCATAAGCTTATAGTACACACACTTGAAATCAATCAATGCCTGGAGAACTGCAGTGCTTGCTGCTCTTCAAACAGCTTTACAGCATGCCTCAAACAGCAGTTGTACAAAGGGGTAAGAGACCAGCAATTCATTGAAGACCAGCAAAAACATTGAGAATGCAGAGATAGAGCCAGGTACTTACATCCATTTTATCCCATAGCAAAGCCCTGTCTGCAGAATCAACAATAGAAAACCAGCTAAGAAAAATTGCAGACTTGGCTTCATTTTCTCCACTTTCTCCTGCTTGCCAAAGGAAATCACCTTCTCCAAAGAAAAAAAAATTAAAAATGAGTTTTTCTAATATTTTGTGCAATGTATTTTCCTTCAGTTGGGTGTTGCTCGTTCTTGGAAATGAACAACCTGAAAGGAGAGAGAGAAAGAGCCCGAGCTATGGTTAACTCTGAAGTTTAGCGAGTCACTGTGAGAGAGAAATCTATTATCCAAATTGCAAAGGAGTGGTTTATGAATCACAAAAAGGTTTGGATTATCCCTTCTGAGTCCCCTCCCTTGCCAAGCCTTGATACAACCTTTTGAGTCAACAGGCAGACAAACCGTATGGGTTGAATTACACAGTTATGGTCTGATTGTGTGTTTCCATTTAACCCTGCATGTGGCAAGACTTTATTTGCTGTTTCACTTTAGTGGGGTTTTTTTCTCCCCTTCTCCCAAAAATTTGTGTAACTGCTCAGGAAGAAGAAAAAAAAAAGATAGATCTTTAGACTAGCCCAAATCTTCAGCTATTCATCTCTCCCTTTCCTCTCCCCAGATTTATTTTTCCTCTCTCTTTTTCTGCAGAGAAGACAAATTATAAAAACCACATTTCCCTACTTAATGTAGATGCCCTTGCCCTGCAGATGTTTCTCTCTGATCTGTTACAGTAAATGTGTTTCGCTCTTTACCTTTTGCTTTTCTTCTCACCTCATTAAGTCTGCCTCTCACTTCTTCCAAGGCCTTGGCACCTGGAGCTCACCGAAAAGACTGCAACTTTGTAAACATAAAATCCCATTTTTTGTCTCCAGCGAGCAGCCTGGAGGAGACAAAAAAGGTCTCAAGGATTCCCCCACACTCCTTTTCTTTTTGTTGGTTTTTTCCTTCTTCAGGCCAAACAAATAAACAAACCAGGTGCAGGACTTAAATACTGTCTCCAGGGCATGGCTTGCTTATTTTAGCAGCGGTAATAATAGCAGTAAATGGGTTTCCCGTCAGTTATTCACTTCAGACACTTCTCCAGGCTGCTTTTTGTGGTCTTAGCAGTGGTTTCCCATCCCATGAGAAAGACAACAACAAAATAAACGGAAAAACCTGCCCACCACATTGCATCTCTGGAATCCCACAGCCCATCGCACAGCACACTGGCATACCCAAACTGTAACTGTGCATCTCCCCACATCACACCCTCAAAGGGGTTTGAAAATGGCTGGAGCAGTCGGCTTCACTTTGGGAAACCACTTACCCTGGAAAAAGGGTATCCTACCAGATCCCCAGCTCTGGATTTGTCCAGCTGCAGCTTTCTGCCTCAATATCCCCATTTGAGGAGCAACTGGGTTGGGGGGAATGAATATTTCTGAGTGTTTTCTCTGCCATCTGCAGCGTATTTTTCTATTCAGGCTGCTTTTTGGCTATCCCAACCCCAGTGCCTGGTGTAAAGGGTTACTAGAGGAGTGCTGCTTTACAAAGGATTTTAATAACCTCTAGGGGCGAGTTCCTGGCTCCCTTGAAGTCTGAGACAAAACTGACTGCCTACAAGGGAGGCAGGATTTCATTGCCATGGATTGTTTTTCTTTAATGCCCACCTGGATTTGGGTTTGATGCATCCCTTGAAGGCAGTGCTCCCACAAGCATCCAGGCATACATACTTCTTGTTTCAGAGTATTTCTGTGTCTTTTAATCTTTGGGAGCCCTTTTCTTCCCACCACTCCACAAGTACACTGGAAACCTTCAACCCTTAATCCTGCCCATGCCTTTCAGTGTCTATTTAGGTATTTCAGACCCCTTATCTCACTCCCATGAACTGCTGGACAACACAAGAGTCAGGTGTAAAATGTTTTAGATGGTCTAAAACCCTCTCACTAAACCTGACCAGCCAACACCATTCTCTACTTCCCCCCTCCCTGCCTTGAAAAAGTCACAGTTAGGGGTTTTTTCAGCCCCTGTAGAGGAAGAGAAATTATCTAATTCCCCCATACCTACCCAAAGAACTGCAATCTTTGCCTGCAATTGCACCCCTTTTATTGGGAGAGGTAATAATGCCTTTTTCCACTCAGTCTAGCAGTGGTTACATTTGCAAGAGCAATTTGTACGGGGAGGGGAGGGACACACTTTCAGGCAGATGTGATGTTTACAGCTCTGTGAGCTCTGGGTCAGTGATCAAACCAACAGCAAGTGGCCTGTGGACTCCTAAAAACAGGAGCTGTTTTTAACTCAAAGCTCTCTTTTTTCTTCATCTCAAGGCTGTTTGCAGCCAGCCCCACCCTGGCACACAGAATACACTCCCATCAGACACCTCCAAGACTCTGAACTCAGAGATGGGAATAGGCAATTTTAACTGTATATAAACGTGTGAGTATACAGCTCACATTTTTCCAGTTTTCCCACCCAAGAAACAAAGACATCCACTTGACTCTGCTGCCAGCCTGCAGCTCTCTCCAGGAGCACAGCAGCCTGATTTAGGGGTAGCACATCCCTAAGTGACCTGCAGTGAGGACTGGGAGCAGAGAAAAGGAATAGAGGGTGGTGGAGCTGATTCCAGCTGCCGGGTGTCACCTGCCTCTTGTTGTCTTCTGCATCTCCCTTCTCCCCTGCAGCCCCTGGGTGTCCCCACTACCCTGCAGCCTCCCGGACTCCTCTCTCCGCTGCAGCCCCTTGCATTGCCCTTCACATTTGCAGCTCCAAGGCCCCCCTCTGCCTTCAGCCCCTGGGTCTCCAGGCTCCCTTCCAACTCTTGGGTCTCTCCTCTCCCCTGCAGCTCATCGGGCACGGGTCTCTCCACCCTCTGGGTCTCCTTCTCCCCTGGGTCCTCCCCTCTCTCTTGCACTCGTACTTCCCCTCGCCGGGTCTCAGGTCTCTTAATTCAGCCTCCGAGTCTCCTCCTTCCTTGCATTCCCTCGGGTATTCCCTCTCCCTTGCAGTCTCCAAGCCTCCTCTCTCTTGCATTCCCCCGGTTCTCCCTGCCCCATGCATCCTCCCGGGTTTCCCTCCTCCTTGCAATCCTCCGGGTCTCCGCTCTCCCTTGCATCGTCCAGGTCTCCATTCTCCTTTGCAGTCTCCAAGCCGCCCCTCTCCCTGGCATCTCCTAGGTCTGCTTTGCAGCCTCTAAGAATCCTCTCTCCCTGGAACCCCCCGACGTCTTCCTCCTCCCATGCATCCCCTCGGAATTCATCCCCTCTCCTTGGAATTCTCTCCACGCCTCGCAAACCCCTGTTCTTGGCCAGCCCCGCACCTTCGGCGTTTCGAGGAGCTCCGCCGAGACACTGTCCCCTTCCCACCCGTCCCGGCAGTGGCTCGCACCCCCCTGCGGTCCCCGCTTACCTCCACCCGGGCCAGGCTGCGCGGGGACCGGGTCCGCTCTGACGGGACGGCCCCCGGAGCCGCCTTATATGCGGCCCCGTCGGCTTTGATATGCGGAGTGATGTCAGCTCGGATTAGCATAACAAAAGGCTCCGCGCCCCGCGGATGCCCCCGCGGGCAGGGCCAGGGCTCCGCGCGGCTCCGCGCGGCTCCCTCCCCGCGCTCCATCCCGGCACAGCCCCTCGGGAGCGGGGACGGGGGAGCGGGGGGGCCCCGGCCGAGGCCCCCGGGGATGGCGGGGACTCGGCGAGACTCAAGAGTGTTATTCTAATGAGCGGTTAATGATTAGCAATCATTAGCAACAAAAACAGCGAGTTGGTGTTTTCGCCGGAACGTGAGCTTTCCCGAGGATGCTCCGCTCTCGGAGCTGAGCGACCGCTGCCCGGGAAAGGGACAAGGATATTTGTCGCGCTCGGGGCTGTCAGTTAGATTTGGTTCTTCTGCGAGGGTAAGGAACCCGGCAGTCCCTCAGCACAGTCGTACCTCACCACTTCCTGCTGTCGCCTGCAAGTTCCACAGCCTCTTCTCTGATCTGTCCGTAATCGGTGGAAAGAGAAGATGCTGAGGTCTGGTTTTTGCTTTCAGGTCAGAAGCAGAGATAGAGCCAGGTACTTACATCCATTTTATCCCATAGCAAAGCCTTGTCTGCAGAATCAACAACAGAAAACCAGCTAAGAAAAATCGCAGGAAAGAGCAGATGTTGAGGTCTGGTTTTTGCTTTCAGGGTTCGGGGTTGGAGGCTTGGTGATTGCCTGCTAGCAAAAGAGAAAGAGGAAGGAAAATATAAAGAAAAAGAAGAAAAGGGGGGGAAAGGGGGAAAAAAGGAAAGTTAGTAAAAAAAGGAAAAAGAGAAAAGAAAAAGAAGGAAAGGAAAAAACAAACATACAAGAAAAGAGGAAAGGTAAAAAATAAAAAAGGAAAAAGAGAAAGAAGACTGAGAAGAGAAAAAGGGAGAAAAATGGAAAAGAAAAATAAAATTTAAAAATTAAAAGAAAATATCAAAAAGAAAAAGAGAAAAGGAGAAGAGAGAATCAAAGAAATAAAAGCAAAAATTATAAAAAAGAGAGGTTAATAGAAAGAAAAGAAAAAGGGAAAATAAAAAGGAGGAAAAAAGAGAAAGGAAAAAGAAAAAGGAAAAATAAAAGGGAAAAATGAAAAGAAGAAAAGAAAAACAAAAAAAAGGACAAATGAACAATGAAAACAAAAAAGGGAAAAGAAGGAAAATAAAATGAAAAGGAAAAGGAAAAAAATTTAGAAGAAAAAAGATTAAGATAAAAACTCTGTAAGAAAGAAAAGCACAACTGACTTCTGAACATAAGGCCTCATGAGTCTGAATTTAAGACATCTGTCAGCCATGGGCTCTGAAAAAATGGATGCTGGTTGTAAAAGTACTTGTGTAATTTTTTTCATTTGGTTTAATTGTGGGTTTCAGGTGAAAGGAAAGAAGAGAATAAATGCTTTAATCCCTGGATCAAGAGACTCAAAACAGTTTCCTTAAGGTCTGTTTTCAGGACAGCTATTTATATAGGATAATTTTTTTATGTATGTGTCCCTGTGCTGACTGCATTCATATACACAAGTCACAAAAGGTCCTGTGTGAACTGCTAAGAACCTTGTATACACAATCCCAAATTCCCAAAGCCACTATATTATTTGTTTAAGACCCAGTTTTGCCAGCAGCTTTGCACAGTATGTCCATTTTTCTTTGTGTGACAGCTGCCCAGAAGCACTCAAACTGCTCCAAACTTCCATTTCCCTGGCCTTCCTCCCATCCCACTGACCCCCAAAAATGTGTACCTACAAGGAGGAGGTTTTATCAGGGTTCACCAAGGAGGACATATTTACACAGGGAAATTGCCGGGTATCTATTGCAATCTGACTTGCTGTGCAAATGCTCTGATTTCTGTATAAATAGCCTTTTTCCAAATTACCTTAACTTTTAAAGGGCAGCAGGGAAAATGCAGTTGTTATTAGTCAATAGGAGTAGAAGTAGTAAGTCGTGGCTGTTGCATTACTCATGATTATGCAGTAGGTACCTACTGTGCTCAGAACTGTGCAAACAACACAGCTACATGAGTCCTACCATCAGATCTTCATGGTCTTAATATTGGTGCTGAGAGGTGACTGGCCTTAATAGGTGCTGAGAGGTGATGGTGTAGAGGAGGAATATAGAAAGAAGGAGATGGTTCCAATCTGCACGGTTTTCTTGAGTACTAACAGAGTGTTAAGGCTCAGAATTGTGGAATCATTAAGGTTAGAAAATCCCTGTAACATCATTGAGTCCAGCACTGTCAGGGCCACCACTAAACCATGTCTGACATGCCAGGGAATCTTTAAAAAAATGGCACTGGTGTACAAGTATCTACCCATTGCAGTGTCCATGGGAGCTGCTTGTCCATGTGTTCATCAGGACAGAAGGACATAGGAGATACAAGTGAAAAGGTGGGACAAAGAGTAAGAAACCAGAAGGATGCACACATAAAGGATATAGGATAAATATGCTCTGCACTATCCACGTGCATAGAGGGAACATTCAGGAAGAGCCTTGGGAAGTTTAAAACCACTCCAAACCTTTAATCTGAGACAATTTTGTGCACAGACAAGCCCCCAGGCCCTGATATGACAAATTGTTTCAGCACACATTTAAATACTCTTTATGTGACATGTTGTGTTCTAAGTGCGTTGATGAATCAGGGAAGTCCATTGTTGAATTGTTGCAGTTTTATGTTTCCTGCTCCTCATGCACACATTGGGTTGTGGGTCTGGTGGTAAAGCATGGGTGCTTTTGGAGCACCTGGGAGGTAGGGAGCTGCCAAGGTGTGCATGCGGGGGTTTATTTGACAGGACCTGGGTGCTGAATCAGTAACCTAAATCTAAAAGTTTAGCAATCATTACCTTTCCTACTGCTTCTATGAGTCAAAGCTATTACCATTTTCATCAGCAGGAGACAATGATTCACCATTTTTCATGGGATTTTCAGAAAACAGAACTGGTCACACCAGTGTGACAATTAACAAACCAGAGCTGGGGCTTTCCATTAGCATTTAAGCCCCAGGGGAAGCAAGTGGATGTTGGGCAAACAATCCTCTTTGGCTTTGCAGACTGCAAAGAAGATTTTACATAGAGTGTGGATGTATCCATCCATTAATAGAAGTGGAGGCAGCTGGATGATATTTTCTGGATTGCATTTCCTAACTGACCTAGTTGTTAGACTTAAATGTTTGGAAATTCATCTTTAGAAATACCTTTGGGGTGCTATAAGAAATTCATTAGCATGTCAGAAAGATAACTGGACTGGAAAATAAGGCTTTATTGTAATCTGTTGCACCAGTTAACCTCCAAAACTTGAAGGCCTCTCCAAATCTACCATCAAAGTCCTTGCAGGATTTATGAAGAGTGTTTATGGAGTTGGGACACAGAATCATAAAATCATTTAGGTTGGAAAAGCCCTACAAGATCATCAAGTTCAAGCATTCCCCCAGCACTAACCCACGTCCCCAAATGCCACATCCACGCAGCTTTTAAATCCTTCTAGGGATCATGACTCCAACACTGCCCTGGGCAGCCTGTGCCGGGGCTGAAAAACCCTTTGTGGGAAGAAATTTCTTGTAATATACAACCGTAACCTCCCATGGTGCAACTTGAGTCTATTTTTTTGGTCTTATTGCTTGTTAACTGGGAGAAAAGACTGACCCCCCCACCTCCCTACAGTGTCTTTTCATGCAGTTGTAGAGAATGACAAGGTCTCCCCTGAGCCTCAGAAGACTAACATCAGTCTTAAAAGCTACCATGGGCAGCACAGGTGAGACTCCCTGCACCCAGATTTCAGCTACACCTGTCCCTGATTTCAAATGTAACTCAGAAGGGGTGACTCTCACTCAAGAAGGAGTCCTGCAATCCCTTGCAGAAGTCCTAAATCTGTTACAGACCTTCCCAGACTTGCTCTAGATAAATCATAACTCTGCCATTGAGAGCAAGATACCACATAGGTATTGGACTCAACTGGATTTCAACCAACCACACAGACACAAAAAAGGCATATGCTGTGTCTTGGTTTGAAAGACAGGTGTCTGCTAAGGAAGGCAGAAGCCTCCCTTGAAGCGGCAGATGTAACCCCTTTCCCTCCGAGTTATTATAATTTTGAAATCAAGGGCTTTTAGGCAAAGATGTGGGAAATAGGAATAACAGTTCTCTACTATTATAGATATAACCAGTCAAACAAACAACAATAACTACGGCAGTAACAGCAAACAATCGCAAACCCAGTCCCAGCCTTCCCGGCAATCGGGCCCTTTCCCCTCGGGTGCAGTTCCGCTCGCAGCCGGCAGGGGCGCTGGCGGCTCCCGGTGAGCAGGGCAGGTGCGATGGTTCCCCCGCGGCTGCAGGGGGCGCTCCGGAGCGAGCTCGGGGAGCACGCGGCACCGGTGGCCTGGGATCCTGGGAGGGATGGGACAAAGGCTTCACAAACCCCCGGGCAGCCGATCCCGGTGTCCAGCTGGACCTTCAGGAACAGCAGGCTGGAACGGCAGGCTGGAACGGCAGGGATGAGCACAAATCCCGGGTGGCAGACAAGATGTATCCAAGCAGGGAACCCCCCGGAGGTCTAGGCAGGCAGGGCGAGCACGGCTACAACACAGTGAAGGCTCGAAATCAGTGGCGGGGCAGGACGGCCACAGCCCGACCTCCAGTGGGGCAGGGAAGGCGGGCCGGGGATCCTGGGATCTTTCTCTGCAGAAAAAGGAAGAATGGCCAAAAAGAACCAGCAGCTTCTCTCTCCCCAGCTTCTCTCTCTGAACGCTGCTGAGAGCGAACTGACCCCACACCCAGGTGAAACAAAGGAGTAGCCAGGCCCACCCCACCTCCAGTGGGCAGCTCTTTTGTCTTTCCTCAAGCACCCAGCGATTTGTCATCTTAGTAACAGAATGGGGGAAAATTCCTTTAACAGAAAAAAATCTAGACCTCTTAAAACCCCAACATGCTGTTACTAATGCACTAGGACCACCCATGCACCCCTCAGTAGCATTTCATTTATCATTTGTTTTTCTGTGTGTATCTCCTCGCTCTCTCGTCTTCCATCCCCCCCACAGGAGAAGACCCTCCATGAATGACTCAGGATAACATTAAAAATCTGCAGATCCAGGACCCAACTGAAAACTCTTGGAGCAGAGGGCCATGCTCCTTCATTTAAAAAATCTCTACAGCAATGTGCCGAGTCATGGCACTCTCCAAATATTTAATAATATTATACAATTATGTGTATTGTGGGGTGTGGTATTATGGTTTTATCAGTGAGTTTCAAGATGGTGTGTGCTATGAATGAGCTATGAAAGCTATCATCCCCCAAAGGGATTAGGGTAGCATTTCACCCAGCATTAGTGTGTGTGTTCTTCATGTGGAAGACAAAGGAGCCATGGCTAAATGTCCCCAAGCAATTTTTTAAAAATTATTTAGCTGGGGCCAATGGCTGGAAGGTGCCAGAGCATGTGACAGGATGCCATTCCTACATTTTAAACAAGTATTCTGGCCATCTTGGGGCACAGGCTCCAGCTACAAATATAAATAGCTTTGAGCTAATGGCCATTTACTGTCCCAAAGCACAACTGGAATGGAAAACTAAGCTCCATTACCCACACTCTGCATCAGGAAACATCTCTCCTAAATCCCCCAAGCCCTGCATTGACTTAAGTGAGTGGTTTTTTTGGTGAGAAATGTTGTATAATAATAAATTAAAGGTCAGTGACCAGGTTTGTGCCCTTGACCCTATTTATTTACTAGTTTAAGCAGATACAAGTTTTTCACTGGGTCTCTAAGTTTCAATTTCAAGCATTGATAGGGACATTTTTTTTAAAGACTCTGCCACCTACTAAAAATAAGTCAAACTATTATCATATGAATTTTGAATATTCACCCACATACTTTATTTTCTGACAGGGAGAACAAGCAAAGACTGATGCTAAAATAATTTACGAAATGCTGAAGAGCAGGAGTATATATGAAAAAGTAAGGACTCAGAAATAAATCAAGAATAGGGAACATAATTGAGGAGTCATTCCTTTGGACTGCCTCATAGCAAGCATTGATATTGCTGAGGGGCAAATACACTGGTACAAGACTAATCTGTACAGCATCCAGGGAGAAGTTCCACATCTCTGTGAAGAGGAAGGTAGCTTCTGATACATGATTTTTGTTTTAAACATGAGGTTGTTCTGAAGCCAGGCAGTGGGTTAATAAAAGAATACACCTTGGCTGGGACCCAGCAGGGACTGGGATGCCGAGGAGCATCCCTGCAGATGCAGAGGAGAGATGTGTGAGCATCTGTCACAGCCACACCTCATTGTGCATGGAGGAGAGTGCAGCTCTAGCTGTGCCTCAGCAATGCCTGGTAGTTCTAAGATAAATAACACAAAGGAGGTTTTTTGTCCCAAGATATCGCAGTCAGAGGTAGGCAAAAGCTCTGTGGTTCTTCTTGTAGTGCCCAAACTCTAGAGATGGAGGCCAGATCCTACAGAAGCCATATGCAAACTGTCTTGTACCTATAGCTTGGACAGCTTTATAAGGGGATGAGGCCACTCTGTCCTTCCTCTGGCACCCAAGGCTACCTCTGTAAATCAGCAAGATTCTAGCAACCTGAGATTTCTCCTCCACCAGACATCTTCCAGAAAATTATAGCCTTTTCCAGGATGAAATGCAAGCCTGAAGAGTTATTCTGCCTTTATTTTCTTCCCACCCTTAAATAGCAGACATATTTGTGCACTACCATCCCAATTACCTGCCTGTAAAGTTGTAGCCACAATCCATTTTCCCTAAATTTCAGTAGGTTTTGTCTCCCTCTCCTTGTCTTTAATATCATAACCCATCACCTGTGCTGTAGGAGTGCCCATTCCATGCCCAGTCCAAGCCACAGCAGTGACCAGTTCTTGTCCCACTGCACCAGCCCAGCTCCCATCACCAGCCAGAGGAATACAAAGCAGAACTTACTGAATTTTGTGCCTTTTGGCTGGAGACCACTCAAGCCTGACCTTCCAGCCCTGGGACTGACCAGAAGTCTTCTCTTCCAGACCAAAGTTCCCACACCTACCCCAACACTGCCTTTTAAAGACTAATAAAAACCAGCTGTCAACTCCTCTCTCCAAAGTTGAATGCTTCCTTCAGGGTGGATGAGTGCTTTCCCTTCCCTGAAGAAGTCCAGTAACCCCTCCTTTGCTGCAGTGCTGGAGCTGGAGTCCTCCTTGCAGGAGTGCTTATCTGTAGATGCATAATTAATAGCAGTGATTTGCAAGAGTGGAGAGAATGACACCAACTGGAAAGGATAAAATGCCTAAATAGTCTTTTTGGAATAGGAGGAATAATGTAAAATGTTCAGGCGGATGTGTTTCATTATGGTCCCTGCTTTGCAGCTGCTGGCTGAGAGTAGAAATGCCTCATCTGTAAGCAAGATATTTGTTAGACATGCCTGTTCCTGCCCAATTTTATTCTGGTCCCTGACCCCAGCGTTCATTCTGACTCTGTGATTTGAAGCAGGGAGCAGGAGAAAGCTGTGCCAGGTTTTGCTGTGAGTCAGTGGTTCTTGGGACGATTTCATGCAAGGCAGCATGAGGGCCAGGTTATCCAAAGGGCTTTTGGAGAGGTTTTCAGACAAGACTGACTTCCAAAAAAGAGGGTGGACTTTTTGCAGGGCTCAAGGCAGCCATCCCTGCTACTATATCTCCTGAGCAGATATTCCAGTGCTTCCAATACTTCAAAAATAAGATTTCTGTAGCCTAAGTGAGAGCTGAGCATCTCTTCAAACCCATGTGTGAGCAAAGGGGCTGAACATTTCTGAAGATCCAGACGTAACTTTCTCTACTGAAAGGACATTCTTCTCCCAAGTAACAAGCAATATAACAAGAGGAAATGGCCTCAAGTTGTGCCAGAGGAAGTTTAGATTAGAGATTAAGAAAAATTTCTTCCTCAAAATGGTTGCCAAGCCCCAGAACAGGCTGCCCAGGGCAGTGGTGGAGTCCCCATTGCTGGAGGGATTTAATAGATGTGTGGATGTGGCACTAGAGGACGTGAGTTAGTGGTTAGCTTGGCAGTGCTGGGGGAACGGTTGGACTCCATGATCTTACAGATCTTTTCCAACCCAAATAATTCAGTGATTCCATGGTTCTATGACACATTTTTAGACTAGGCACAGCAAAGCAAGACTGAGATGGGCCATGGGTCCCCTTGGTTAGTTGCAGTCCACAGCCTTGAGCAGAGAATGTACAATCCCCAGACTGGGGAAGGATCTCAAAGCAACCTACAGCACCCCAGCTCAGCCAAGTATTTCTGTTTGCAACTGTGAAAAAAGCTGCTTTGTGATGGAAATTTAGGACAGCTAGGAGATTAATGGCATGATCACCTTATGACCTAACTTGACAAGAGCTGGCAAAGTAGCAGAGAAGATAGCAAAGAAGGTACCATTCTTGGAAACTCAGACTGGAACCATTTGGACAAGGAAAACTTCTCCCAAATACACCCTGGGCTATGTAATCATAAATCACAGACAACATCAGACTTTTATGTTTTTACCTGAAATCTTCCTTGTTTTTTACAGGAGTCAATTCATACATCTGTCTCACTCAATCCTTTCCTGACTTCAAAACATAAATTTTGAAGCAAATCTGTACAGCTCAAGTGGGGTCTACTTTTCAAGCATCCATGTCCCATTTAGTCCTGCTAATACTCTAGATGCCATCTTCTCCCAGCTGGGACACAACCATGGATACCCAGAGTTCCTCATCTGCTTGCTCCGCTGGGAGACCAGCAGACAAAAACCTGGCCTCTGATTTATGTAGGCATTCTTTAAAAACGTCCTTCAGACATTCTTGAGATATTCAGCCTGAGTTATCTTCCTTTCCAATTGGTTTCATTAAAGAATGGTCTTTAAGGGGATGCTATGAAAACCTTTCATTCTTTCCTATAAGCACCCAGGCTTGGCTAAACTGCCAGGAAAACACCAGAGATGAATCCTATTTGTTGACAGCAGTGATTTTTTTCCCCTGAGTGATTTCTCTGTAATCCTGATGTGATTTCTCTCTGATTTCACCTTATGGTTCTGTTAGGTTTTCTGTTTACCTACAAACACCTGATTACAGGCTTTGGTTTGTCTTCCATAATGGGGTATGTTCATCATAAAAACATTGTGAAGTAGGTGCTGAGCAAAGTATAGCACTTTTAAGGCTGTAATATGGATTCATGGCCTGACTCAGCACTGAGTTACTTGAATTTTATTCTAGAGCCATTTCAAGGATTAATTATAGGTTGGCACAAAAGCTTAGGCAGGCATTTTTTCCTTTTGCTGCCTGGTATCATCACTCTTGAAAAACAAAGGCTGCTACATATTACTTATTCACTTAATTGCACAGGATCTACAGAACAAATATTCATGAAGATATTTTAAGTGAGGAACTCTGTGGGGTAAATGTTCATGAAGCTTGTTCTCTCCTTAGCCAAATACAAGATGTGTTTGAAAGCCATATGTCACTTCGTTCACAGAGTCAAGTGCTTGTCAGCATGAGTACAGGAAGTTTATTAAGGTGAAATAATGGGGAAAAGAAATGGGGTCTTGTTTGAGCCACCTTACTTGGACATATCCCCGCAGCCACCAGTGCTGATGGACATGGAAGCTGAGTTGCAATGGGGAATGGCCACAAAAGCCTGAAGACAGCACACAAAATTTGGTCTTCTGATCCCATGTCCATCCCTCATCCCCACCAGCCCCTGTGAGCTGGGTTAAGCAGGTGTCTGGATGCCTCTAGAGGATGTGCCTGACAGGGTGGTCATACTGGCATGACCTAGCTAGGGGTTATAATGCTGCTTCATCAGCTCACGGAGGCTTGGGACATGAGTCCTACAGTGGACAACCCACCCCACCTGCCCAACATGCTGTTTTCCCTGGAAGTGAAGAATTTCCCTGGAATTCAATAAGAAATAATACAACCAAACAGCATATCAGCCTCAGAGTAAATAATTTCTTGAAAATATCTGATCTAAATCTACCCTCTTTCAGTTTAAAAGAGTTTTCCCCGCTCCTATCACTATCTGCCCATGTTAAAAATCACTCTTAATCTCTTTTATAAGCCCCTTTAAATACAAAAAGACAACAACAAGGTGTCCCCAGAGCCTTCTCTTCTCCAGGCTGAAGACCCCCAGCCTGTCTCCAGAACAGAGGGGCTGCAGCCCTTGGAGCGTCTTCATGGCTTCCTCTGGACTCATTCCAGCAGCTCCATGTCCTTCTGATGTTGGGATCTCTAGATCTGGAGGCAGCTCTGCAGGTGGGGTCTCACCAGAGCTGAGCAGAGGGGCAGAATCATCTTCCCTGAACTGCTAGTAAACAGTATTTAAACATGGACATAAAGGCATCAGGTCTCTGTGAATTACTCCAATCTGCTGGATTGGTATAGCTGCCTAATCCAACAGAGCCACAGCTAGCACATGAGTGCACGTATACTTTAACAGTCACAGCTGGGAAGGACCACCCTGCCCATAAACCCAAGAAGTTCAGATGTCATCCCAAAGGACGCATTCACACAGAGGCTGAGGGCTCTGTGCTGTAACCATTTTGGGATATATTCCCTGTCCCTCTCCAGACTGGAGATCTAACCCAGTGCTTTCTTCTTTTCTTTCAGTTTCTGAATCTAGTCCCTGATTGACTCAGGGGAAAAGTTCTACTAATATCAACAGGACATGATCAGTTGTGAAAAGCCACAGCCTTGATAAACTACAATAATTCATATTCACTGAGGAGCTACTTCTCCTTCTCACTGCTCTGTTTATCCCTCCCACAGCTGTGATAACAGCATAACTTTTGCTAGAAGAACAACCCAGAACTTGCTACTTCCATGTGAAAACACAACAGCTTCAGTTACTGACTCATACTAATACTCTGTGGGACAACTCCTATATTTCTACACTTTTTAAACATTTTGTACTCCCCTGTTCTTCTGTCTTCTGCTTTTTTTTCCTTCAGCACAAAAAATGCATACAATGTTCTTTGGTTGTTGTTTCATTTTTTTGCTTGTTTTGGTGGTCTGGTGGTTGTTTTTTTTTTTAAACTGGAGAAGGTGAGCCAGGGAAGGAGCATATCAGAGCGCATTAAGGCAGACACTAGAATGGCAAGCCAGCAGAGATACTGCTGGCAGAGATATATGTGGCACAGAGCATCTCTGAATAAACAATAATAATAAAATAAAAATAATAAAAGTAAAAGCAGCAGAAAGCTTTCTTTCATTCAACCAGGCCAAAAAAGTAAAATTTTGGCAAGAAATAATCTGAGAAAATGCCTGAAGACCTGGAATTAGGTTCTGTATCATACAGAAGAGCCAAAAATGTGTTTGGCCACAAACAGCATGTGATGCATTGCAAAATGCTTCACAAGGAGATATTTAAAGGGTGGGATGGTTGGCATGGAGAGGAAAAGGGGGAGAGGCATTGCTGTGGAAGGAATATCTTTAGCCTTCAAACAACAGCCACTAAAACATCCCAAATACTCTGCCTCCCCAGAGGTGACAAGAGTTGAAAGTTTTGTGCAGGACAGCTTTTCAGGGATAATATAATCTCATTTAAAATTAGTTTTAACTGTTCTTTTCATAGTGAGAAGGAAAAGCCCACAGATAGGGCCTGATGCAGGGATGTCAGAAGGCTTTGGATTAATGGGGTTTGGATTGGACCCATGGTGTAAGAGACAGTGTTCCAATCTAGCCATAAATAAAGTGACTTCCATTAATGTTTATATTTCCTTTAATTTATTTAACCAAGAAAGTCAGCAGAGGCCCATAGGTCTCCATATTAAGAATGAACGGGCCAAGACAGCAGCAGATAAAACTTGCACCAGTGTAAATCAAAGCTTCCATAAGTCATACCATACTCAAGAAACCATGGGTGAGTAAGGCAATAAAATGTCACCATTTTTGCTTTATTGTCTCACTCTCAGAACTCACTTTCTGCTGGAACCAAACATATTTTCTCCTTTGTCTTTTTAAGAGATCCTGAAGACAATGGATCGAACTTGTTGCAAACCCAGGGTCCAGAGTGGCAGTTCAGGAGCTGGGATTTGCGTGCAACTCGCAAATGTTTTGCCTCCCTTTATGGCCAGATAATAACAAAGATGAAATCCAGAAGCTTTACTACTTCTTTTCTTACTTAATGTTGGAAAAGGCTTCACCTTATTAGACCCACATTATGAAATATTATTGCAGTCCAGCATTGTTTTTCCCTATATAATTTGAGTTTGTCCATATATAGACAGCTGTCTATCCTGGAAATGGATGTGCTTAATTTTTCCCATCTCAGGGTGCAAAGAGTCATGGTGAGCCCTGCAGAGGGGCTGGTTCAGCATCTCACCTTCCCTAGCATGGGGCTGCAGAGACACTGTGAATGCAGTTTTCACCAGGGTGAATATTTAATTCTTGAAAATTCATCTTGGCAAGTAGCCCTTTTCCCATCCAGTCATGGAACCCACCTCCTCAGGCCTTTTGGGCATACCACATGCACCTCCACCCCTCCTTTCTTCTCTTCTCTCTTTCTCTTCTTTTCTCTTCTTTTCTCTTCTTTTCTCTTCTCTTCTCTTCTCTTCTCTTCTCTTCTCTTCTCTTCTCTTCTCTTCTCTTCTCTTCTCTTCTCTTCTCTTCTCTTCTCTTCTCTTCTCTTCTCTTCTCTTCTCTTTTTTCTTCTCCCCACAGGACAGCACCAGTTTACCACTGTGTTACAGTGATGTTGTTCCTGCTACTACAATCATGACTCTGTCGTGATTTCTATCATAAACCTCAGACCGTATCTTTTGGGGGGGATGGGGGTGGGGATTGTGGTTTTTCTTTTCTTTTTCTTGGGTCTATAATTTAGCCCAGCAGGATCATAAAACCTCATGCTGGGCTAAAATTCAGCTGCCAGGTCCTGGTTGGATACTAAATCTGATTTAACCCTGAGGATGCTGAACTGCTTTCAGATGGATGACAGTTTTAGGGTGCTGGGCACACCAACATGTGGGAGATGAGTCCTTAGGGGCAGCAAGAAGGGGTGGCCCACTTTGATTTGGGGTATCTGGGAGCCAAAATGCACAGAAAATCCAGCTGGGCAATGCCACATCCCAACTGCCATGGTCTCCTCAGCTTCTCTTGGACTACAGGCTGATATCCCTTATTCCTTTGGTTGACATCTTTATTCCACATACCCTCATGGGTATTTCATGCTCAATCTGTTCCTTTTCACACTGAATTTCTCAGTGCATTTAATGCATACATTCATACAAAACCTCACATTCATTAAGTTTTACCAGATGTTTGTCACTCAAAAGCATCTTGTACCCCTTATTCTACATTTCACTGAATCAGGTCTTTGATCAGTCCTTGTTTCCTAAGCCCCACTCCAGAGAGATTGAGTTTTCCCAGAAAGACCACTTAAGTTCAGGTTGTTTTTGGACCTGACAGCAGCTGCAACCCCTCAGAAACCACTGGTCTCAGAAAACTTGGGGCCAAACTCATACAGTCAGTGGCTCATATGTTCCACCAGATCAGAAAGTCTTTCAGTTGTCTCCTCCAAGAGAAACTTAGGTGACAACTCAGTAGAATCATAGAGTCATTTAGGCCGAAAAAGAGCTTCAGGAACATTGAATCCAACCATTAAACAGCCAGTCCAACCAGCACTGCCACTAACCCATGGCCCCAAATGCCACATCTATACAGCTTTTAAATACCTCCAGGGATGGGGACTCTACCACTGCCCTGGGCAGCCTGTGTCAGGGCTTCAGAGCCCTTCTGGGGAAGAAATTTTCCATCTTATCCAATTTAAAACTCCCCTGGCACAACTTGAGGGTGTTTCTTCCTTTCTATTGCTTGTTCCCTGGGAGCAGAGTCCCCAGCTGGCTCCACCTTCCTGTCAGGGAGTTGTAGAGAGTGCTAAGTTGCCCCAGGAGCCACCTTTTATCCAGGCAGAGGCTCCCCAGCTCCCTCAGCTGCCTTTCATAGGACTCATGCTGTAGATCCTGAGCACAGCACAGACACAGCTGACTCATGGACAAGGATTTACTGGGGGGAAAAAATATCTACCATGAGGACACGCTGCATCAGGGAAGGCAGAACAGGAACTGCTGATGAATCAGCTGCCCACAGATTCCCCATCTCTGAAATGCTAAAGAGAAAAGGCCTGATGAAAGGGAGTGACACTGTCTTGCAGTTATGGTGGGATAGAGCAAGCACAGTTCCAGTTCAACCTACCTTCTTTAGCTACCTTCTCTAGGCTGGAAATAAACCCTTTCTGATTTGGTGTCTCCCTGTATCTCATTTTTTTATCTCAACACAATTGTTTATACTTAAACACACAGGTTTAAATACAGCTAAATCAGTGTGAGGTGGATTCTGATGGCAGTGGGTGAGCTTTTCTTCCATGGATGCTGCTGCTTCTCTGGGATGGTCTGTAGGTCACCCATGGCACTCATGCACCTCTGCCTGTAAAAGTTGATGGTGTAGATAGGTTCAAGCTCCAAAGAGCACAACAGATGGCTCAGTGCCTAGGATGCTACAAGGGACTCCTAGGAAATCATCCAGTGCCAGATCCATACCCAATTCGGTTTGGAGAAAAGGATGTTCCCTCCTAGACCTGCTTATCTCTCCCCTGGCCTGGAATGGAAGGGGTGGAGGAGAAGGAGAAAACACACTTAATTAAAGCAGCGCAGCACAAAACCTGGACACACATGTTCTCATCTGGAATGCAAGTGTAATAGCACTTCCCTAGCCTGTGGGGACACAGTGAAAGGCCGTTAAAGACTTTTGCATTGATCAGATACTTCAGCCATGAAGGTCCTCCTGAGAGCTTAAAATTGATGGGATGAGGTATTATGACTGTAGAAAACTCTAATCTATCAAAGCAATAATCTATGGAAGAAAGACACTTTACAACGCAGTTACACAGCAGATGGTGAGTTATGATGTATTCCACCAATGGTATGCAGGAGAACAGTACTACTAAAATATGCTGACATGACAGATTAATAGCTCAGAACTGCAATCCAGGAGAGGTTAGACTCGCCTGTGCTTCCTCTGGGGTTCTTAACAATAAGGAATTAAATAAATATTACAAACTGAAGATTAAGTTCAAGTAATATTAAAGCAAGGCTTTAGTCTGGATGGAGGCTATAAAACTGTTATCATGGGACTCAACGTTTATTGTGCTGCAGTGACACCACTGAAACACTGCACCATTTACAGATAAAGCATGGCTCCTGCTGCTCATGTTGCCAGCCCATCCCAGGATCTGAGAAGCCAGATGTGCTCCTCTGGCTGTGGCACCCCCTCTGGCAGCATCCTCTCATCCTTTTACATATCATTGTGATCACTCCCATCCTGGAAAAAACCTAAAAAATAACCAGAAGGGAGGTGGTTTGTTTGCTTGTTTGTTTGCTTGTTTGTTTGTTTTAAACTTTTTGGAAGTGAAACACAAAATCTTGCTGGAGCTTATCACTGCTAAATTATTTGTTGTGAGGCACATGATTTCACCTCATGTCCATATTCCTCTCTTTGACATTCCTGTTTGGATTCCAACAGAACCTGGGTGGAGATAAAGGAACAGGGGTTATTCACACCAGGTAATTTAAAGCACGTAGAGTAATTGTCAAAGATGGTTTGGAACTTCCATAGTCAGTGGAGGAAGAGAAGATGCTCCAAAGGGCAATTGGGAGCCCTGGAGCTGAGGTCAGAACTGGCATTTTGGCTGGAAGCTGCTGTGTTTTAGTTTATGGCTGGTCCCATCCAACCCTAACCATGAAACCTTGCCCACAAAAGGTTTGATTTGCCTCACCCTTCTCCAGCATTCAAGGAAGTGGATGCCTAATTCAGTTGGCTCTCCTTCCTCTGAAGGTGATGGACAGTGCAGTCCCTACCAAAACACTGCTCTGCAGGGGTCTGGAATAAGCCTTTCCCATTTCAGACTAGCATAATCACCAGCGCTGCAGGAGAATTCTGGAAATTTGAACCTCTGTTTTGGAAAAAAGCAAAACAGAAAAGGAAGAAAGGAAGGAAAAAGGACAAGAGTGGGGGGAAAAAGAGAATGAAAAAAGAAAAGAAGAGAAGAGAAAGAGAGAAGGAGAGGGAGAGGAAGAGGAAGAAGGATAGCATGTAGAAAGCTACCTTTGTTCTTCATTACATTAAATTTAAAACATCACACTGGTAACAATATATTGGTCTCATTACACAAAGACAGTAAAGTCCAGCTAGCTCATAATTGCACCAATAAAGAGCATGATTTGTCAATAAAAATTAAGGCAGTCACTGATCCATAGTCTAGATTTCCTGCTTGGAATGAAATTGTAAAATATTATTATCAAATTTGGTGCAAAGCAGAGCAAATGAGCAAACCAAGCCAAGCAAAAGTATACTCCTCCTCTTGCTACTGTCATATGAAGCCAGACAGGACCAGGTCCTTCATCAGAACACCCCAAACCACCTAGAGCCATTGTGAAGAGAAATCCCATTTTTTAAGCTGTATGGAAAGTCTTCGCTCATGATTTTATGTGTAACTTTTTTGGCAACTTAGAAAAAGAGGCACAGAGGACCTTGATTGAAAACTGATGACACAATCTCTCCCTGCTTTTAGCATTTTGGCATGCAGCACAAAAGCATTTCTGAAATCCCTCCAGTATCTAGAACTGTACCTGGAATCCTTTTAGGACTAATATTAAAAGTGTATGGTAGGCTAGAGGCAGGTCTACTCAGAGGAGTGAACATCAAATGAGTTCCCACCCTTCTATCAACGAACAATAGAAAGACAAGAGTCTTGTGTGATATATTTTTGCCTCTGGAGGGAAAAAAATCTTGAGAAAGTACCTTCAACTTAATTTCAAACTAATTTGTTTGGTGTTTTCTCAAAGAGCCTTAAAAATGTTTGCAATCTCCTAAGCATGACTACAGGTCTTGTTTAGTCAGTTCTTAACCCCACCACTGAGCCCTGGTCTTCCAGGAACACATGCCAAAGAAAATGTTTGAAAAAAAAAATACATGTGGTCTCTACTTAGAAGTCTTAAGGCTATCTGGATCGTAAATCTGTTTTGGGGTGTGCGGCAATGCTTATTTACTTCCAATTGATTGTTTTCTTTGTGGGAACTTTTCAGCCAAGTTAGAAAGCCAGAAAGTTCTGATTGTAGTAAATCCATAACGTACCTTTAAGTAACAGCTGAAGGTATTCACTAAAACTTACCCTCAGAAAAAAAGACATAAGAGATATTCATTCAAACAAATCCTGGGCTGATGCCACACCATGGGCAGATGGGGGGGGAGGGGTGTGAAGGATTCTGCGCCTCTGCTCCACTCAGGTGAGAACCCACCTGCAGATCTGCCTCTAGCTCTGGTGTCCCTAACATCAGAAGGACATGGAGCTGCTGAAATGAGTCCAGAGGAGGCCACGGAGATGCTCCAAGGACTAGAACCCCTCTGCTCTGGAGACAGGCTGAGAGAGGTGGGGGTGTTCAGTTTGGAGAAGAGAAGACTCCAGAGAGATTTAATTGTGGCCTTCCAGTAACTGAAGGGACCCTGCAAGAAAGATGGAGAAAGGCTATTTACAAGGGCCTGGAGGAACAGGACAAGGGACAATGGCTTCCCACTGCCAGAAGGCAGGGTTAGATGGGATATTGGGAAGAAATTCTTGGCTGTGAGGGTGTTGAGACCCTGGCACAGATTGTCCAGAGAAGCTGTGGAAGTGTTCCAGGCCAGGTTGGATGGGGCTTGGAGCAACCTGGTCTAGTGGAAGGTGTCCCTGTCTATGGCAGTGGGTGGAACTGGATGACCTCTAAAATCCCTTCCAACCCAAACCATCTATTATTCTATGACTGTATGATTTGTATCAAAGAAGATGACCAGGGGAATAGTAGTGTCATTATTAGAGGGTTGCAAACAAAAAAGTAAAACTCTGGGCAGACAAAGAACACCTGGACTTGGGATTTGAGATGGAGATGAGGCTCCTCTGAGTGTCAGTGAAGGAGGAGGGCAAGGTACCCCACCCCAAGCAAACAGCTTGTGGCCCCACTACAACTGCAATGGTGAAGCTACTTCTGGAAGCTTTGGGATGAGGTTTGCTTTCAAGTTTCTAGTTTTATTTGAACTTCAAAGTGGAATCAAAAGTCAAAGAGCATGGGCTTGTGGGGCAGAGCTTTTCATGGTCTTCACCATTGCATCTCTCTAAGGGAGGGGTCTGTATCTGCATTCATGTTTCAGTTCACAACAAACCCAAACCAAAGAACCTGGTCCAGGTGAACACCTACCATATGCTGACCAAGACTGGGCCACAGGACCAGGCTATAGCTAATCTGAAAAAAAAGCCCTCTGAACTGTTGATGGCAAGTCATCAGCAGTTTTTCAGTCTGCATAGCCTGGTGGTGTGGATATAGCCAGGCACCTTCACCAAAGAGCTGTGGTTAGTGTTGGGGTGTGGATGAAGACAGTGTATAGAGACACAGAAGCTCCCAGCAGCTGAATTCATAGGCCTTGTCTTTACTGCCAAATAACAAAGTCTATTGAGTGTCCCTGACCCTGAGACCAAGGGGTATGGTCCAGTGTCCACATTGCTCAGGACTGTCCCTGTCTTGAGCACACCCCCCTAGAGAGCACATGGCTTCTCCCAGCTCAGGTGTTGCCCCTCTGGCCCCAAGACAATAGAACTGTTTTGTGTGTTTTGGCCAAGTTAAACTGTCTGCAATAATATGTGGACTGTGCTGCAGACCACTGGGGTAGTGTTTTCTAGCAGGAAACCAATGCTTGAGGGTGGGAAGCCTGTTGCGATAGTGCTATATGTCTATGCATATATGCTATATGACCAGCAAGGCCAAAACAGGGTCAGACTGACAATCCCTGCCCATGAGGACTCTTGAGTAAACTCACTTCAGGGTGGGTATGTGGCAGGGGAGTGAGCAATGTGGGCCATCAGGATGGTCTCAAGCTCATCTTCTGATGTTCTCCTTATCAGCAATGGAGACAAACCCTTTTTGCTGAGTCAGCCATGGAGGCTCTGGGTTCATTCCACCTATTATGTGCAGGTGAAAGAGTCATTGTCCCTTTTGCACCTTGCACATACAGCCTCCTCTCTTTGCTCCCAGCCTTTAAGAAACTGAAATGCAACGTGGCAAATTCAGGTCTGGGGAAAGAGTTTGAAGGAAAACCCACATCACTCCTCCGCTCATCAAATTCCTCATCTCTTTGAACATGAACCACAATAAAACCAATATTAAAACAAAGGGGACGCTAAATTAGCATCCTTAGTGAGTGCACCACACATGGGGTAGAAGACATCTGACCAAATGCACTCATCATCATGTCCCCTTGCATTTGAACTACTAATGTCCAGCTCACCTTGAAGTCAACATAGAAAGAGGGACATTGACACACGTTTTCTCTGACATCCAGTGTTGGGATAAGATAGATGAACTGCTCTCCAAGAAACTCTCCAAACCAAAGACATCTGATTGCTGATGCAAGTGAGAAGAATCCATGTCCAGAAGGAACTGAGCACCCTTTCATTTACCACATTGCCTCAACTACTAGCACTTAAAAATAACTCTTAAGACACCCAAGACACTCCATTGCGTGGATGAAGGTGGGATGGGTGATCCTGTGGCGTATATGCAGAAGTAGGGTGTGCTGGACTTGAGATGCAGTGAAGGACATTCAGCAACAGTGGAAATGTGCAGGGTTAAACCAATGTCTCTATGCAAAGGAGAATGCATTGGCTGAGCAAAAGCTTTCCAACATTAAGGAGCAGCAAACAAACCACAGGAAGGAAAAATGTGGCAACTGCACTATGTAGGTAGAAAGAATAATACACTGCTTTCCTGTTGGCAGGAGTCATATATTTCTCTTTCTGGGCATGTGTGAAAGGCAGGTCCCACAACTCCAGCATACACCTTGCCATGCACAGCTGGTTGGGAAATCCCAATCTCTTGGCAAAGGCATTTTTGTAGCCGTGATGGCTCACGGAAAGGCAAGTGACCCTGTTGAAATCCACTCTGAACCTCTGAAAAGTGAGTGCTGGCTGCCAGGGAGAGATGCTCTGGGACTCGTGTTTGCAGGATCCAGCCCCAGGAGCAGGGCAAAATTCAACAAGAGGCACATAATTAACTTCAGATGTACCTGTCAAGATGTCACGGACACAGTCCTAGAGAGGAGCAGCATGTTATTTGTTTCTCATAATGTAGCAATTATCTTGCTGTAAGAGGGGCTCTCTCCAGTGCTCCCTTTCTGCCTCTTGTTTTCCTTCCACATTCATTCACACATTATTTAACTTTTGACTTGGACACAGCAGGTAAAAGCATTTAACAGCTTGGCTGCTTGCTCAGACAGAGCTGAGAAGGGGATGGGGAGGAGGAGACGGCAATTTTTTGCCTTAAATCTTCAAGTTTTCAGTGCTACATTTTTCTAAGGGAGGGGGAAAAGAGAAGGGAAGGGGAGGGGGGAGCAGGAAATGGCATTCCACAAAGACAGAGTCACATTTTCCAGCATTATAACATGAGCTCTGCTGTCCCCAGCCTTCACTGGGAGATGCATTCCCGCTCCACAGTGGAGAAAAGGTCAGTGGTAAAAATTTCGCAGGAACTCCATCATTGTCCTCGTGGGACATGTTCATCAGGAGGAGAGAGTCGGGCGTCTCGCTCTGTCAACAGAAATCCACATCACAAAACTTTATTGGGGGGAGGTGGGGAAGGGAGACCCACGGCCAGATAGAGCCCATGACTTCATTTTGCTGGATTATTTCCCCCTGGCTTGCTTTATACCCATGGAGCCGGTGGGGATGTACAGACGGATGTTTTGCTGAACAAATGATAAAGGCAGGAGAGAGAAAACAGGGTGGATGTGATTTAAAGTGCTGGAAAAGTCTCTGCCCCAGGGTAAAATTAACTTTTAGTTTATATAAAGGAAGGTATAACTCTGTGACACTGCCAGTTATGGATCTACCTGAGCTTGCCCAAAGCAATTGTAGCAGCCAGAGCAATGTCACAGTGTTGGCCCAGTGGTAGTCACTAAAGAGAGTGAGACTTTTAACGTGGAGTAAAGTTGATCACTGCAATAATGACTCAGTCTCCTGGATTCACCCAAAATGAGACTGGATGACAAAGTGATTGAGCTTTGCTAGGAAGCACACATGGATGTGGAGCAAGGGGCTGATATGGAGAAACATGAAGCGTATCATCTCCAAGGGGGATTGTTGGTGGTGGTGAAAATGCCTCTTCCCACTTTGACTGAGGCACTCAAGGGAATTCCTCTGCCCCTGAGAGATAATGGCCTGAGAGGATAGTTTATAGAATGGAAAATTATTAAAATCAGTGTGAAAGTTGACTGTGTTTCTCTTTTGTTACACATACACAAATACAAATATGCCAAATGCAATTCTACCCTTCAAACAGCATTCCTGCAAGAAGGAGGACACAGAGTTCCAAGAATCTCCAAACAGTGTAGTTTGTCACTTTTATTTCCTCCAAACTCAAAACAAAGGCTTGACTGCGCTTGAGAAAAGGACCAAGTGCTGGGAGTTTGCACTGGGACCCCATGTCCAGAAGACTTTGAAGTGTATTTGAGTTTTAAAATGCTGCTTCTGGAAAAGGTTTAATTTTTCTGGCATGAAGTTGCCATTTGGTCTTGTTTTGTCTTCTTTTTCTAAAAGAGTCACCAGCCTCAATCCCAAACTCGCTTTTAGATTCTTTCTCATATGGCTGAATCCTCCCCACCCTCCCCAAACCATATCATGCTTCTCTCATCAAACAAGCCATTCCCTGTGGGTATGGGCTGTAACATGCCACCAGTTACAAGACCACATATGAGGCATCAATATTTACATGACACTGTTTACCCAGGCAGTATGTACATAATGAAGTTACCTGAAGCGAGGCCGCCTCACTCTGCTCCCTCTGATGTTTCCTCTCTTTTCTGTGCATTTCAGAGCATGTATGGCACAGCAACGTGTGGTCAACCGCCAGGATCCACAAAGGCTGGGGAATGAAGAGATGGAGTCAGCCTTGAGGAGAAGGACTTGGGGGTGCTGGGGGATGAGATGTTCAGCATGTCCCAGCCGTGTGTGCTGGCACCCAGAACCCCCTGTGTGCTGGGCTGATTCCCCAGCATTGGCAGCAGGGGAGAGAGGATTCTGCCCCTCTGCTCTGTTCAGGTGAGACCCCACCTGCAGAGCTGCCTCCAGCTCTGGAGTCCAACATCAGAAGGATGTGGAGCTGCTGGAGAGAATCCAGAGGAGGCCACAGAGATGCTCTGAGGGCTGGAGCCCCTCTGCTCTGGAGACAGGCTGGGAGAGCTGGGGGTGTTCGTCCTGGAGAAGGCTCCAGGGAGACCTTAGACGCCCTGTCGGTGCCTAAAGGAGCTGCAAGAGAGCTGGAGAGGGACTTTGGACAAGGGCCTGAAGGGACAGGACAAGGGCCAATGGCTTCCCATTGACAGAGGGCAGGGTTAGATGGGATATTGGGAAGAAATTCTTGGCTGTGAGGGTGTTGAGGCCTGGCACAGATAGTCCAGAGAAACTGACTGCCCCATGCCTGGCAGTGTTCCAGGCCAGGCTGGACGTGTCTTGGAGCAAACCTGGTCTAGTGGAAGGTGTCCCTGTCTGTGACAGGGGGTTGGACCAGATTACTTTTTAAAGGTCTGTTCCACCCCAAACCATTCTATGGTTCCATTGCATATTGCAGCGTCTTTGAATGCTGCTGTGTTTGCCTGAATTGCTTTCTCCAAGAAAAAAGCCTCGACTTTAATTTCTCTTAAAGCTCACACCCTATAGA